>NW_009626145.1:0-56945 GCF_000690535.1 Cariama cristata | reverse complement strand
AAACACCCTAAACAGGATGGTGTGCTCTGATTTACTTGAATCTGGTCTCTTCAGCACCTGCGTTATTAAGAACTGAATATTTTTCCACTTGAATTTAGTGCTATTAGAAATTTAATATATGTGTTTTATTTATTTGATTTTTTTTGCATGACTGATGCAAGGTTTGACATTTTCACTCAATAAAAACTGGAAAAAAAACCCCAAAGTTTTAAGTGATCAAGTTGTCTTCTTGATTGAGGAGGTGTTTTATTTTTTCAAGCGCTAACAAGTCTTGGAGCAGTTTGGGTCCTTTAAAGCATTGCAGTCCTAGTAATGGCCCTGCACCCATTTTCGCAGGCACTGTTTTAGCACTGGTCCTGAGGGGGTAAGTGCTTTTTTAAGCCACCCTGTAGTTTTATCTGAAGTGCTCATCGGAGCCCCCCCATACAAGTGATGCTTACATCGCCACAATTCGCTAAGCCGGGATCTGGAATTAGAGATGTAACTGCTCATATTTTTTACTTTTCCCATCCCACCTTGCCCTGCAAACTCAGGGTGGTGGACTGGGATCCGTGGTGGAACTGCGCTTGCTGTAACCCTAAAATGACAGTCAACGTTTGACTAGCACCCTAACAAAAGAGCGATGAGGAGCATGAACGAAACATCCTGTCTGCATAGAAGGGGTGGGGGGCTAATAAATCTACTGATCGCCACTGAAATGCAATGTTGAATTGTATACTTTGACAGACCGTAACAAAAATGCGTAAAGCTGTATGCCATGCATCAACAAGCTGAAAGAACGCATTCCTTACCTGGCCACTCCATAGCTTGTTCCTGCTGCAGAACCTTGCATACACCATGAGCTTGCCAAGTACGCCGCCTGCCATCTGGGCCGAGACCTTCTGAGTCTTTCAGGCAAGAGAGTGTCCCGACAGCCACAGTGCGACACAACACTCCCCTGGTACAACTGACCCAGCAGTCATGAATGCTGCCTGTAAAGGAACAATAGAGTCAATAAAACCACTGCACACTCAATGCAGCTTGTCCCCACCATTCTCCTACCCTCGACTCAGCCCAGGCCTGGGCACGTCCTCACAGGAGGTGGGGCTGGAACAGGCTTCCATCACCAGCATCCCTGCTCTGGATGAGGCAGACAAGGACAGGCAGTAGATGCCATTTTACATGGAAGTAAATGTGAGTTATGGGGAGGGGGGATGGCTGGACCCACAAAAGTGTGTTCACAGCACTTCACGTGCTCTAAAGTAACTGCCCTCGCAGTATCTGCCAGGCACAGACACGTCCCTCAGCACTTGCCCCTCAGTGCAGCCGTCCTTGGGGACATTTGTACCTCTAGCAAGCCGTAACGCCATAACCATGAGGACTGCACGCAGACCAGCACACATCCAGCTGCCCTTCTGGTAAGGCTGGGCTCGAGTGCCCTGGAAATGCAACTGGTTCTGCAGCAATGGCAGGTATTTGGGGGGGGTGTGTGTGTGTGTCTCTGTATCCATCCCCGCTCAGCCTCGGTCACAGCCTCTGCAGTGCCAGATGAACTGGCCTGGCATGAAACACTGCTCTGATGCCTGTCCTGCCAAAGTGCTGTTGCTGTTGGGGGGGGGGGGGGAGAGCAATGTTAAAGTTCTTTCTTTTTTTACCCCAAGACAGCAAAGAAAACCCGTCCTGTGCGGCTCTTCCCCTACCATCTCAAAGCAGCTGGGCCTTCGCAGCTCTCTGCCACCCGCCAGAGCATCCAGGCGCAGCAAAGCAGCCCTGGCCAAGCCTGATGCATTGGCAGCAGCTGCCTCCTTATTAGCAGAGAGGATTAGACTCCTCTCTCTTTCAAAGCCCCCTCGTTGCTCTGCTGCAGCTCCCAGCCATCCTGTTTTCAGATGTCATTATCTGAACATGCTCCTAATCCGACCTTGGAGCGCGGAGGTTTGTTCTCACTGGAGCGCTGCCCACAGCACATGGGCTATTTACATGACTCTGTTTCCGGGGGGGGTGAGGACGGGGGACGGGACAGAGGACACAAACGACAAGACTCGCCGCTTGAAAGCTCTTGCTGGAACTTGCCTGCTCTCTGCGGACCTCTGACTGCACTTCATAAAGCAATGACTAAGTCATGGAGAAGCTGCAAGTTGAACAAATCAAAGCCTCTCTATTGCATTCATTCCAAGCCCTCACAACTGGTGACACCGCAGCTCCGCGTCCGGCCCCTGCAGTTGGTGAGCACGGAAAGCAGCAGACACCCAGCAAGGCTGCTTGTTCTAACGTCAGGACAAAAACTGGGCAGTTGCTGCTGCTATTACACTTCCATTACATCAAGCGTACCCCTGTAACAGCTTTTTTTTTTTTTTGTAAGTGCAGGGCCCTACAGTTACACACATAGCCACAAAACTACACTGCCTGTTTTACGTAAGACACTGGGTGTCCACTTTTCAGCTCCCTACCAAGTCTTCTGCAGCACCCACCAACACAGGCACCCACAGCGGGAGCATCCCTTGACACGAGCCCAAACATAAAACGCAAACAGAGGAGCACTGCTTTCCCCCCCTCTAAACAATGCAAGACTTTAAACCAAGAGAGGCAGCAAAAGTTCAATCACCTCAAACATAAACGAGTAGCATTGAAGATATTCTAGGACACAGAATGGGAGACCAGCTGGTTCTGCTGCTGCTGGTTGTTAGGTGTCATTAACCAAACATGCCTAGTCCAGCCTTAGCACTTGGAGACCTGTCCTTGCTGGAGCTGTAAGCACCAACAAGGACAGAAATGAAGAGAGCAGATTATCAGTGTTGGCCAAAAATGAAGGTAATAGCCATCACGGTGGCTCAGAAAGATGATCATCACTATTCATCCCAGTGCTTCCCACAGACAGTCTAGCAAGGGCATTTTTGGAGATTACTACAAAAATACTTTGCGTTACACCTCTCCTTATGTCCCAGACCTACAAGGAACAGTTTTTCTACTGTGGCAGGCATTCGTTTAACAGGAATCTTTCTGACAAGCTCTTATCATCTCCAAACTTAACTCCCCTTGAGTCAAGCAGCCATCTCACAGGGAGCGGTGAAGACCAGAACGCAGAGCAGTCGGTGTAGGGCAGCCAGCGGTCATCCCTGAGCCGCCCCATCAGGTGTGCAGGGCTGCTGCACGTGCCCAACAAAATACTCACAGCTTGCTCGGCTGAGTACAGAATGCAATAAAGCATGTCTGACTCCGGGAGGATATTTACTCTAGTGGTACGATGCCTCCTACACCCAGACAGAAGGAAATTCAGAATTCTGATGCTTACCGGTACAGAGGAAAAGCAGCTGTTATGACACACAACACATACTGGGCATAACGTGCTTGCAAGGACCAACGCTTAAGACCGGCTTCCTAAGGCTTAACGACATTAAGAGAGACCTGGAGACTTGCAAGGGAAATAGGTCTGTTAAATAAGCTCATCTTTATACCTCTAGGTGAGAGAATCAAATTTGGAACTGAGCAGGATTTTAGCACAGAAGAGCAGCGGTCAGGTCCCTGGGTATGAGAGCGGCTGAGATGCCCACAGGAGCACAGTTTCAGGGGAATCCATAGGGCAGAAAAGGGGAACTACACATGTGCTGGCTGCAGCTTTAGAGAAAGCTACTGTTGAGAAAGTAGGGCAAGCCTCTGATCGGGCGGTAGGACTGGAGACTCCTAACTCTAATCTTAGAGGACTAGCAAAGATTCTAACACATCCTACTCCCTGTAACAGGACAAGAGGATAGAAGTAGAAATTTTGACAGAACACAGACACAAAAGGGGAAAAAACTCTCACACAATGGAGAAAAAATTAATTGAGCCAGCTTTAGGTACTGTCCATGTTGCTCAGGTATGGGAGCTAAGATAGAAACCAGCCATTAACAGATAACAACTAGCTAATAGATAATAAATGCCTTGAGACTTCCTGGTAAAAATATTTTCACTGGGCATTGGGTATAATAACACAAAGCAAGAGAGGAGTATTATGACACAGAAGTGAACAACAGAGCGTGGACCAATGTTTAAATCTAAGACCTTCACTTGACCTCTAAAATTTCCTTCAGTTCTGCACAAGCCCTTTCCAAGAAGTAAGGGTCCAAAACAACAATCCCGCTTACATGGTACATACAGACTGCATCAACGGTTTGTGTCACAGCTGAGTTTTGCATTTGCACTTCTGGGCTGTTGCACAGAGGCACAAAATTGTGTTCACAAACCTGCAGGGGCCTTTTCTGAAGGCCATGGGAAGCCCTTTTAAAGAAGCAGCTCTTGGGGAAAGCAAAGAGCAGCTATAACCAAATATCCCCCCCCCCCCCCAGGTCGGCATGCAATCTGCATGCAATCTGCATAGAAGACTGAAGCTTTCAAACAAGACAATTAAAAACTCACATCATCTTCAAGGGGAACATGAACTTTAAAGACTTCTCCGAAAGTCAATGAGCAGCTTGTACCTATTCCAAACCAAAAAAAAAGCACGTAGATTGTTGGGAACGTTTTTGTGGAGTTTCACATACACGTGTATGTGTGCACACACGAATAAATAAATAATTTCTGTCTTTCTCTACAAATCAGGGAGAGCTTATTTTAATATGACCAAACTTAGAAAGAATGAGAGCATGCATGAGTATATCTATACACAAGACTTGCACATGCATACCTACAGCAAAATATACAGGTTTGCCTAATACTTGCACGGGGACAAGGAAAATACGCCAGCTTTGGTGAAAGCATGCACTAGCATGTGAAGGAATTGCATGTGTGGTATTTACCATACCTGGTATATTTTATGGGCGTCTATAAAAAGGTAAGGGTAGGTGAGATGTTTTTGGAGTCCCTCTGTTGCAGACATTGTCACATGGAAATCCAACATTCAGGCAGGAAGCCCCTGCTTTTGGGGTCTCTGTCTGCTGTCTTGAACAAACTTCACCAGTACCTGACAGCTGACACCACCTATGCTGGAGGCAACAATCTCTACCAAAGGGGTGAGCGCAAAGAGGGGAGAAAGGCACTGAATGGCATTTGTAGGTACAGTAGGTGTTAGAAGGGACGATGAGTTCTTCATGCCAGCCCTGGGGCGAGAACTGGGCTCACTGGAGTCCCTAACATGCATCTTCCCTCCCAAGGGCCAAGCGGTTGCTCAGAAGACAGGAAGGTGGCCCCTCCAGAAGCAGATCCCTTCATCTCACCCGGGGGAGGCAGGGTGCTCCGGCCCCTCGTCCCGCTCTTGCCCCTGAAGTGCCCCAGACCCATCCCGGCTGAGGAGGGGTGTCCAACAGAGGCAGCTTCCCTCCTTCCTTTTGCTCTTTTTTGGCAGGGAAACTCTTAAACAAACAAATGAAGAAACACTGAGGATTTAAGTAAACAGACGAAGATTTATCTGACAGGCAGACCGAGCCCTTCCCTACCCCCTTCCCTTCCCACAGGGCAGGGTGCTGCCTTCTGCTCTCGCCGTGAAGCCAGCTACCAACAGCATTTGCCCCGAGCCCTTGCTGTCACCCACAGCCCCTAGGACCCTCCTGTGATCCCAGGCCACAGCCAAGCTCTGCCTAAACGTCAGAGCTCTACAGTCCGACCCATTAAAGAGGGTAAAACAAAGCCATTTGGTCGGTGGCCAAAGCAAGTTAGAGAACCTCTCACAGGCAAGCAAGCTTGTTCATCCAGCTACCAGGCACTAACCCTGCAAGTCACGGCTCAGCGAGAGCCAGTTGTGCTCACAAGATGGAAGGGAACCAGCTCTGGCTGGAGGCAGCACCATATCCACCTGCCTGCGCCCTGTTCCCAGGCCGGTAACACAGCCACCCGGGTAGAGGTGGATCCCCGCAGCTGAGACGGCTGCAGCCCCTTCACATCCTCTCTGCGGAACTATGGAGGGGACACGCACTGCCAGGGGATTTCACTGCACTTCTCTGTTTTACACAAATTTGCAGAATTTAGAGTTGGGAAAAAAAAGGAGGTAAGAAAAAGATGCAATAGTGTGATGTTCCAGTTTCAGTTGAAACACCAGGCTGCACCTAGGTCATTCTGGGGAACAGAAGAGACTGGGAAACCAGAGGGAGCCCCAACCTCCATCTCACACCCAAAACTTGCTGGCTGCTGCAGTGGAAGCATTGGCATTAGTGCACAGCAATGCACAGACAAAAACGTACAAGTAAGCAGGTAAATACATATGCAGAGATGAAATCTACTGTTGATACTGTAAGAGGGCAGGAAGCAAAGAATAGTTCATCTACACAGGAAAGCTGCGGCAATTTAGCACACAGTCTTTTGTGCATGCACGTATCAGTTGAAACTGCTTAAGTAAAGAAAATCTGTTCAAAGAGATGGAAGAATGTCCAGCCAAGAATTTGCTCTGGTTTAATTAAATCAGCTAAAGAAATTAATTTTAAAGAGGTGTTACTCTACCTCCACACAGATAAAACTTCAGTACTACCTTACAGAAGGAGAGGGATAAAGTTGGAAGCAGTCTGTTTCTGAAGTGTTAGAAAGAAAAAGGAAAGAGCATTAGGAGACAGGCAGGCATGACGGAAGAGTGAAAAACCAACAGGGATGCGGTACAAAACAGACTTGCCAAGCAAAGTGACTGAGAGACAGACAAGCAGGCTGGCAAAGTGACAGACACAAAAAGAAAAATAGTTGTACTTCTAGATCCTCTGAATCAGCCCTATCCAGCCAATCACCTCCTCACTCAGGAGACAGAGTCCTAAAGAAAAGCAAGCATTTTACCTAAACCAGAAAAAAATATAATGTCAAATCCCATCTCCCCCCCCCCCGGCATGTTCTTGCAGCCAGCATCATAAAACATCTCTCATTATTTGCGCAAACATAGAGGGAAAAAAAATCCTGAAGGGTTAAATCCTTCAGCAGATGCAGAAAAGAAGGGCTTGGTGGGAAAACAGGGGTGTTCTTCTAAGATGCTCCATAATGTAAGTAACCCCTGAGAAGTCCTTGCAAAGCATCTGGGGAGATTTTTAGTCTGAAAGACACTTTACAAAAATAAATTGTAATTGAGTTTAATAATCTTCCCCGTTTCAGAAAGGGCCTGACAGATGCTGCCTAGTGCTCACTTCTGCCCCATTTCAAATATTTTTACCTTATTTGGATGAAATATATTATTTTTCTAATGAAAGGAGGTTGTTGTTTTTTTTTTTTTTCCAAAGAGCTGGTTTTCCCTTCGTCCAGCTGGTGCCTTTATTAGGTTAGTGCTTGCTCCCTTTTGGGATGGGACTGTTTTTTTCCCTGAGCTGGGAGAGACCATGCCAGCCCCTCAGTCTCCAAGTGCGCAGTTCAGAGCTTCTACTGCAGAGCAAGTGGAGGAGTTGGGCCCTGCCCTCCATCTTCCCTCTTCCCTGATACCCCGACATTCACCTTAGAGACATTTCCAGTGTTTTATTTCATTTTTTGAAAGTGTACATACTGGTAAGAGCCAGCCTTTCATCAGCATAATAGGTGGACACAGCTCTAAAGGTGCCTACAGAAGCTGACTCCGGAGGAAGCAGCATAGTCTGGGGATACGACGATAAAAGGGAAAATGGAGAAAGCTGGAAGCTCTCTCCTGTGTCCTCAGGTAAATCATTTCCTATGTTTCACCTCCCAGCATCCCTTTATTTATGTTTTCAACCCCTGGAGGCCAAGCCCGTCTCTTGCTTTGCACTTGCGTATCACCCAGTGATATGAGAGGTCAAGTCCAGGCTGGAAGACTCTCAGCTCAAGCTTAACATCACTCTTTGGTGTGCAGGGTCACCACTACATACAAGTTGGGCTTAACATAAAGCACCACCACACAGAAGGGACCTTCCAAAGCTTCCTGTTGTCAAAGCCCTTTGGAAACACTTAGGTGCTCCACAGCCTGCTGGGTGTGGAGGGTCTAGTCAAGCACGGAGACCTTGACTTTAACCCAACAGGTTTGCAACAAAAAGCTGCTCTGGATTTGCTGTCTAGCCTTTGTTTTCCCCTAGCATCACACTGCCCCACCAAAGGAAAAGCAAAGGCAGCCTCCGTTTCTGTAGCAGGCACTGCAAATGAAAGCAACAGAGTAGGCACAGACTGGGTTTTTCCACAGCCCACTCCCTGCCCCAAGCAGCAGCCCAGCATACACCGTGCTTCCTTCCCCCAGTACACATCAGGATAGACCTTCTGGAAACCCTTCTAACAAACCCCAGACCAGGGTGAGGTAGCCACTGGAAATGCAGACAGTTCCCCCACTCTATTGAAGACAAAAATCAAGAAAGAACAGAGTTATTAAAAAGCACTTACATGCCAGAAGAACCTGGGTTGCAATAAGCAAAGGCCAGATCTAAAATGTCTGCCTCCGAGCCAGGGCAAGCTGGTTAACCAAGCAAGGCAGGCTGCTCCAGGAGGGTAGGGCAGCTCCTCTCCCACAGCTGTGCAGCCCAGGCTATGAGGGGATAGTGGCCGCAGCTGGGTGATGTGCTGCAGCCTCCCACGGCTCTCGCTCCAAAGCACAGCAGTTAACGGGGTTGGGGTTTTTGTGCGAGCTGCAGGACCTAGCATGAAACCTGGTTCCCAAAGTTGGCTTTCTCTGCAACTTGTCTTTGTCACGTCTCTGTATCTACCAGCCAGTATTTTTTACCACCGCATCTGGAAACTGAGGCACATTTATAAGTAAAATACTTTGCAAAGCATCATGCAGCAAAGCAGCAAGATCACAAGGGATCCTACAGTCCATTATCTTCCTTCTGATCCCAAACACTGTTAGGTTACACTCCCAACACACAAAAGACAATAAATTCGTCCTGCTTTTGACAAAGATGCACATAGGACTTACTTGTCACATCTTGGGATGAGGAAGGTTGGACAAAGATGATCATGAGACATCTCTCAACCCTTTCCCACATTTCTCCTGCAGCTATCAAAAGGGAGCTTTTTTATCCTCAAATTACTACAAACCAACAGCCTGATACTGTTTCCTCTAGGAGAGAGCGCACAGGCTCACAGGGTTTCACTGAAATGTGCGCAAATGACACTGTTCAGAGGAAGCTCCCTTCACCTGCTTTCTATATGCTACCAAGGACCTCTGGAAACCATGTTACAAACCCACTGAACCCACCAACCAGGCTGTTGTTATTCTTCTTCCTGTGTCAAAACAAAGGCTGATTACACAGTGAAACAGAGCACTCGAATAAGCCAGATGGTGGGTAACTGCTGCTGCTGCTGTCTTTCTTGCTCTGCAGAAAAAAGGTTCACTACCTGGTCATCTTTCAGCTAGTATGATGCCACTCTCAGTGCCTACGGGCCAGTGGGCTAACCATTTCACAGGGCAGCTGATCTAAGAAATTTGTTTCTAGCAAAAGAAAAAGAAAAAAATTACAAGTTAGCAGTCAGGCTACGTGGTTCATAAGGACCAAAATACTCGCCCTACAGCTGTTGCTATGCTAGAAAGACAAGGAACACAAGACAGAGGAATAAAACTCGTGATTCATGACAATACCTGCTCGTAAGAAGGTCTGGCTTCTTCCAAATTCTCTGCTGGTGGGTTGGATCTCTTCAACAAAGTACACAAACACCCCATCAGCAGCCAGAGGCCCAGAGTTACATTTTTTTGAGCAACAACGGCTATGATGGAGTTTTCTGGGATTCATCAGGTTGGGGACAGGAAAAACTCCGACCTATTAAATTGGTGAAGGTTGTAAGAAGCAAAAACTAAGGGAGGGAAAAGGGCAGTTGAAGAAAACTGCCTTTTACTCTGTACCAGAAATCTTGAGGTAAATTAATTGAACACTGGCAACATGGAGGAAAAGGGGGGAAAAATGAACCCACAGGGATGCTTGTACTGTAAACCTCGTAAGTCACTCTGCAAGGCACATACCTCAGCAACATATTTTCCACATTTCACCAACTGCTGTTGTCCAGGCACTTTCTATTTTCAAAACCTTCTATGTATATAAAATGTACACAGGCAGGACAATACTTTTTCATCACATCCCTACGTTGAGTCGTGTTTTCTTTTCACAAGGATTCTTGGCTTGGAGGAATGAAAAGTGCCATCTCTTAAGAAAAGCCTTTCCTTTTAAACACTTTCAAATTTGCCCTGTTTTAGCTAAACGTGACGTTCTTTGTGAACGTTAAACAGTGGAGAGAGAGACTGGGAGAGAGAGGGAGGGAGAGAGAGACACACTCTCACTCACTCCTGGGGAAGATATTCGTCCATTTAAGGAATGAGAAATCATCACATTCAGCAGCAGGTCTAAATACAGTAATATGAAGGTCCCTTTCGCTCCCCCTGAGCAGGAAAATGTCACTGTGTACCAGACACCCAAATACTCAGGAATCAAGTAAATCCCTCATTTTTAAGAAGGCAGCCAAATACTTCTGTTGAACAAAGATGGAGCTGCAGTAGCTACAAATTACTTGCTGTATGCCACTTCTTTCAATGGCTTCTGTACCGACATGGCAGGGTGAGACCAGTCATGGGGCATGGCACAGCATTCCCTGCTGATAGAGAAGGCTAAGAGGTCATGGGATATGGCACCCGCTCCCTTCAGCTCCTCCTGCTGCCAGGGGTGGGAAGGAGCGGGGTGCTGTGTTTTGCACCCTGCAAAGCCTCTTGCTGGGAGGAAAAGAAGCAGAATAGCGACATTTGACTCACCGGATGATACGTCCGACTCACCGGATGATACGTCCATCTCACCCTCTGCAACCGCAGAGGCAACCTAGCATTGCAGCGCTGTTGGAGCTACTTACAGTGTACCTTCTATTGCACTTATACCGTTCTCTACGCTGCCTCCTGCTGACAAAACCTAGTATTGGAGCAGTCAGAAAATGAACCATCCATGTCCTTCAGAAAACATTTTATAAGGACTGAATTTTTGTAACAGTCCCTTTTCCTTCCCTTTACCACCCTGCATGCATCTCTCTCCCCAAAATAAGAGCCACAGTAATCCAGTAAAAGCCTGGTGTTAAATAGTGGTAACTCATATTTATTACAATTATATACAATCATATTTTATATTTGAAATCTATACATGATCACACAGACGAGCACACTTGCTTGGTGAGGACAGTGAGACTCAGTTGTTACAAGAATTGCTCTGCTAAGAGGCTCTGATGCAGTGAATAATATAATTGGACACCACCATTTTACCAGCTGAGAACACAATGCTGCAAATGAGAGGTTTCAAAATTCATTGTTTTAATTTGTGTACAGCCCCAATAGGGAAAAAAAAAGGCTGGACTGGGCAAGAAGGGCCAGTGGTTAACCTCAGAGCTGGAACTGCTCTCTCTTCTGTAAAGACTGCTTTGCTGAAGCAGGTGCCTGCCACTGGGTAGGTACAGGTCTCAGCTGATCATTAAAGACGGGTTTTCTCCGCATTTAGGGAGAAAAACAGGCTAAAAACCATTGCAAAGATTCAGAATTAACCAACTATTTCAGCATCTGATATCACCTCATTCATTCATTCATTCAGGGCAGCTATAAATACAATGTAAGATGTCAAAAACTGATGTGAGCTCCTTGTCTTTGGAGGAGGAAGGGTAATAATTGGGATGAGTGGAGTCAACGTCCTTCAAAGCCTTCTTTTACTGGGGAGCAATGAGTAACAAAGCCACCTGTTCTCATGGATTTTACTGTGGCCATGAAACCTGGACTTGGTCCCTAGCAAGAGGCCACTTTTTGATGAGCGTAAGCATGTGGGGTGGAAACAGTGTTCTTTGGACCCCACAGAAATTTAGTGTTTTTAGATGCTAGGTAGTTTCAGGAATTTGAGGCTTGACATAAGGCTTGGAAGAGCCAAGACTGAGATCTGGTGAGCAATTCAGGGTTAAAATGTTCTTTTTTTGGCAACAGAATATCAAGTAGTTTGAGAAATAAAACAGAGGGTTATTTTGGGAAACAGAGAACTGGTTTGGGCCTTATGTGGGGATTAAAAGCTTGGTTTTCTGATTGGTTTCTGAAATTGGACAGAAGGACTCTAGGATGCAGCGAAGACACTGACTGTTTCAGGAGAGATGGTGTTTTTGTAGGAGGACTTATTCTGTAGCTGTGGTGCATGGTAAGGCGATTGGTCTTCCAGCCGAGGCAGTGACCCCAGCTCATGGGGAGAAGGTGGACCTGGGAGGGGAGAAGAAGCCACTGCAACACTGCAAAGCCCTGTGGTGAAGCAGGGCCCACCTTGTTCACTGGGCAATCATGACCCTGCTCGAGGTCAATCATAGGAGAATCACTGGAGGGGATGGTGGCACTTCTCTCCACAAAATGGGAGAGGCACCGGGGGACAGTGCAGGAGGCTAGGGAAGATGTACAGCAGCAGCAGCAGCAGCCAGGGTGCCTTAGTCAATCTCATTCTCGTTGCTGGCCCCCTCAGGTCTTCGTAGCTTTTCCACTTGCTCATTAATCTGACCATCCCCTCCTCGCCGGTCCTCAGTCTGGACACCCAGACATTCCTCCTCATCCACATGGCTAACATCATCATCCTCATCGTCCTCTTCTTCCTCTTCATTCCTTTTGGTTTCCCTTTTCTCCTCCTCACCCTGCACCTCCATCCGCACTTGGCTCTTGACGTCAATCACTGCCTTGTTGCCCTCCTCCGTGCTCAGCAGATGGCAGCTGACCTTCGAACCCTCAGGGCTGTGGTTCTCCTTGACTGGTGATGAGGTGGTAGACTCGTTGCTGACAGGTGAGATGTCACTGCTGCTATTATGGTTGGCAACAACAGGGTTGGAGGGTGAGCTTGGCTTCACTGGGATCTGCCATGATGGGATCTTAGGAGCCGAAGGGGAGGGAGGGAATTGCCTCCTTGGGGGCGGGGAATAGGGGAAGAAAAGGAGAGAAAGGGGCTTTTATTAAAAACATTGAGGGGTTATCATTAGAGAGAATGGTATTTGCACTGGGGAAGTCATGTAAACCAGGACTGAATCTGCAAGTCTCCTTTGCCATAAATGAACAAAACCAAGGCCACTTCACTTCTTCAGCCAGAATCTCAAAGTGCTTTACAAGCACCCAGTAATCGAGCCTGCACACAAGGAAAATATCACAGCTGGGCAATCTGAAGTACTAAAATGATCTGGTTTGGCCAATTTCACAGAGTAAGTTAGCACTCAGGAATGCTGCCTGTGGAAAGACATGGGTGTTCCTTTATAAAACAATCACTAATCAATTGGTAAAGAAAATTCCCACTGGAGCAAGAAGTCAGACACACCAGGTCCTTGTGCCTGAGCCAAGGAATTTCACCACCTGGCTCTCACCTCCACTGTGATACACAGCTACTGCATTCTGGCTCATTACAATCCAGAGGCTATCTCCTAGTCCCAGCATGCACTTTACATGTTTGGGCCAGGTCCTGGCTGCCATGAACTGGTTCAGCTTCTCTGACTTGAATGGAGTCATACCAGCTTGCACCAGCTGAGAAAGCTGGCTGCTCTGTCCTCCGAGTCCTTTCCAGGTGGGCTTTAAGGATTTGATAGTGGCAGGCTAATGCCCAGCCCTAAGAGAAGAATCCAAGTACCAAACAGGACAAATCTAAGTGCAGTGGGGAGCGCCAGTGCCCTCAAAGTCATCCATCATGAAGAGCAAAGCAAAAAAGCATGTCTGATCTAGTACTCCCCATGCATCCCTGCTTGTGTATATGAAAAGTGGGAGTATGAAGAGGTATCAGATCAAGCTTGGAAAAGGATGCTGTGTGGCAGGGAGTCCTCATGCCCTTCAGGTGAGCTGGCTTGTGCCACAGACAAGACCAGAGTAGACAAAAGCTGGCTGCTCTCCTACAGTGACTGTTCAAACACGGCAGACTACATTTTCTTAGACTGAACTAGGAACAGTAGTTGCTCTCATGTCCTTCTCCCTGCTGCTGCCACCAACCATCGAAGAACTCTGCTGATCTAACCTCCATCTCCTGTGACTGCAATAAGCTAATGTCTGCATTATTCAACCGGTATCATAAATACCATCAACAAATTCAATCTGGACACCTTCTTGGCTCCTGTTGCTGCGTTGCCTCCTCACTGCAGAAACATTTGCCTTCTTGTTAAAAAACAACCCCCCAAAAAGTTTTCTTTTTTCCAAAAAGCACTTATCCCCCAGCTGCAACTTTCCCATTACTGAAGAGGTGTCATTACGTAATGCTCTCTCCCCAGCAGTGACGCTAGTACGACCCAACTTAACAGACAGTAACTTAATACGTGTCCTCAATCCTCCAACACTTCCTGCTGTGACTCCTGGGAGGAATGGGAGGTGTAGCGAGAATTTAAAAGGATATTAAAGACAATACACTTTTTAGACTTCTGAAAAGACCACTTGCTGAGATCCAGAACATGTCTAGTCCAATCTTAAGACTGATCTTTGAAGTCCAGCTCTTAGGAAACAGATGACTTGAGAAGACTTATTTACACGTAGAAGGAGGCAAGGGAGGCATATCAGAGTGAAAGAATCAATAACTGAAAAGCTAGATAAACTCTTAAGTAATGTACTTGGAAAAAAATAATTTCCTCAAGAAATGAGATCTGATACCTGTTCTTATGACTGTCCCACAAGCTGGGATTTATATCACCTCATTTCAGACATACTCTACATTATAAGATGTCTATACCTGAGCTAGCTGATCGAGAGAAACAGGCTCTGCTGAAGTGCTATTCTCTTCGTGCTGGTTATGCCCTAGCCATGAACAGGTCACCTGAACTGTATCCAGAAGTGACTCTCTCTGTAACAGAATGCAGGTGCAGATGCAGTCAATACCTCAGACTAGGTGAGAGGCATCCTGACTGTGGTGAATGGCAGAGAATTCCTCTATCGCAAACAAAAAGGGAAAATCTTATTAATTACCCAAAGTGCTCTGTGATTTAAGGCAAGTTTGAAAAGCATTTTGAGACCTGCGAATAGAAAGTGATAGTGGAGTGCAAAGTGGCATTATTAAAATATCAATAACAGGATATACAGCTAGTTCCTGTTGGAAATGCCTTTACTCTCCATGACTGAGAGAATCCCAGAAAGCAACCCTTTCCCCGCACAATAATCTCCTCATGTATTCCATCCGTACCGGTTCAGGAGAAGTCCTTTTAATGAGTAGATCTCAGACTTCAATTCGTTAATATTCTGCGATTCCAGAATCCAGTTGGTGGAAGTTGTGGCCTAGAACATGAAAAAGAAGACATGAAGATCAAAGTATGAACTGGGAGATAGTTCACAAATGTCACTTTTTTCCTATGTTATCCTCCCTCTCCTCCCATCTGGGAATCTTGAGCCCTGGGGATAATATACATAAGCTTTATCATTTAAAATCTCTCAGATCTAAGCAAAACAATTTCCACAATAGAGAAGGACCTGAATGGATCCCCACGATGATCAGAAATAATAATTGTCTCAAGGTGCTAAGACTATTTAAATATTTGATTTCCATTTGGGGGACTAATTAATCTTGCTCCAACATACCATGCACAACCATTGCTGAAGGGGACCTTTCTTTTTTGATTAGGAGGAGGTCAGCACTTGTGAGAATTCAGACAAAGGCAGGTCTACATAGGATATTTTCCGCCAACATATCAAACAGAGCACAATACACAAAGAGGTAAACTAAATCATTTGACACCAACCTAATGAATGATTTCTAGAGAAGAAGAACTAGAACTAGGATTCTGAAAGGCAGTGGGAGTTGCACTGAATCAGGTCCTTTACTCCTTCCTGTGACTGCACTTAGCTGAGGCAACAGATTCAAATATTCTATATTAACAACTATTTTTAAACCATTTGTTCGTTTCTCCAAAATCATGAAATTAAGAATTGATTATCTGCACTCTGTGGTGTTTAGAAGTGGGCTGATAAACTGATGCTTGAAAGTTGCAAAAATTTTCCCTACTAGATCTGAAGAATTAGAGCTATGCTTGAGTTACCAGATTGTATCTCCAGGAAGCAGCTGGACTAGGCACTGTCTCTTGGATATTTCAGGGCAACGAATGCAATTTGTTGGGGAAAGACGGTAAGTAACTCATGGAAGGCTGGTACAGCTGCTGTCAGCACTGCATCAGAATTGGTGTGGGCTATCAGGCAGAAATTAGAGTAAGGTAACAACTGAGGAGAACATGCTGCAGCTAATACTTTTGGTAATCTTTCTTTTAACCCTTTGGGGAAACTTGAGAAATGGGAGGAACATTCTGAAGGACTGATCACGGCCTATGGTTACCCCATCCTATCACTCCAGCAACTCCTGTAGCGCTGGACTGAGTATGGGACCAAAGAACACTCATATCTAGCACTTCCCACAGTAACTTCTGCTACAAGCCATTAGGAATGAACCCATTTGTGAGCATTACTCCAGAGATACTCCTAATAAATCCCCTGACAAAGGTAGGCAGGACTGCAGTAACACAAAACTCTCCCTCAGCAGTTCCTACTAGATGTAGCCAGAACTGGTTGTTCCTACTTATTTTTTAAACAGACTTCAGCTAGTGCTGAGTAACCCTGAACACCTTCACAGCCAGCACTCCTCACAGAGACTTCTGGGCTGTGAACCCAGCGGGTGGGGAGAGGCTCAGTCTGTAGTAGCTGTGATATACACAGATGCGTTCCCTTGGGATTCACACTCCCAGCCTTCAGGCAGCAAGAATCCAGGAGCCACTGTTCTGGCTTTCCAAGACCTTGAAAGCTACAGCAGCACATTAACAAGGGAGTGATTTCCACTCACTGGCCTGCAAAGGACTCAAATTTCCAAAACACATATGGTGCCAGATGCCTAGGATTTCGAAATAAAATCTGACATCTGGGGCTTTTTAGCCAGTCTCTTTAAAAAACAGTTGTACAAAATTCAAGCCTTGAATTTTTATGTACGTTTTTTAATTACTTAAAGTCCCTCTTTTTAATTTTTTACAGCATGCCAGTAGGAGTTTGAAAAGCAGATATAAAAACTTACATTACAGCTGAGAAAACACAGCTTTTATTCTTTGGTTTGTGGGGTTGCCCAAGTTTTTCTTTGTACACATGAGGTTTAGATATCATAACAATGTGTGCTACCATTTCAGTGCAGGGGGTAGAGAAGGGGAAGGAAAAACTTCTTCAAGACTCTCTAAACCACCAAGACTCTTATGCCCTTTTTCCTTCTTAAAGCCCAACATGTGGTCTTAATCTTAACACTTAAGACCTGAAAACAGTTTTCCAATTTCCGGACTGGCTCCAGGCCACTGACAGGCCACAGTTCCCAAGGAAAATTGAAGCAGGGTGTTGTGACCATAAACTGGCTTTCATGGTTGGGTTTACAGCTGTGCGACTGAGGGATTCCTACTGTACAGTGTGCACACCACATAGTCAGCTGTGGCCCACCAGCTACACACCATCAAAGGGTTTGTACAAGATTAAAGTATAGGTAAGGGGAGAAGACGACTGTTCATGCTACAGAAAAAGACTAAGTATTGTCTAAGGGATTTCACAGTAAAAAGAAAAATCTCTCCCTGTACACATAATACTGCAAGACAACTGGGCCCTGAATAATCACAAGTTTGTGAGTGAAAGGAAGCCTTCATCTCTGTGTGACTGGTTCAAATCCATCCCACCTCTCATGTAACCAAGACTTACTGGCTGATAGAATGCTTAGGCCAATGGCTGCGAAGTACTTTGGAGGTAAAAAGCACTAATTCTCATTGCCACAAAGAAAATCAATTTTGGTTAAAAGTGGTTACTTGTAGTTACATGTGTAACAACACAAACTAGTCAGAACTGACGGTTTTATTACCAGGGTCAAGTCAGGAGTCAAGGGGAATAGGCCACTGTGCATCACTCATGTGGTTGTGATGAAGCCACCTGTTACACTGAGATGACCAAAATCATTGAAACAAGAAACCAGATATCAAGAATATTTGGCCATTACCTGGCCTGGATCTGAACAAGTGACTTAAATACAGTACTTCAAGTGTGTGCTTGGCTGAACAGGATTAAGTCACTGTTTTGACAATGTAGAAGGGTACAGGAGAAATATAAACATGTAAAATTACATAGTACACACAAATAAAACCTCTGCACAACTGGCCTTTACCTCTTTGGTCAGCAGACTAACAGCACAATTATTTCATCTCAAATGCAATGCAAAAGATACAAAGCTGAGAACAGGTCTGAGGCCTCAGACACATGGGCTGCATGCAAAGCTGTGTAACAAAGCCCTCTCAGATATATTTCACTGTGTACCCAATTAATAACCAGTGCTTTGAAGAGACTGCCTATGGAGAAGTCAGATGCATAGAAACTGGCCGGGGATATGACAGAGCTGAAGGCTGGATTGTGAATGTAGTAAGGTGCTTTCCACATGCCCACAAAAGAAGCCATGCATGTTCCAAAGAAGATGGTGATGTTCTAAAGGCGAAGAGTTGGAAGTGAATACCTTAGAAGCAGCCAGTTCTTGGGTGAGCTCCTGGATTTTCTGTTGCTGCTGGATTAGCAGTTCCTGGACAGCTGCTAAAGTTGTCTGTAACTGAGTCACTGTGAGGGAAAAAGCAGGAGAGTGTTAAACTGTGATACACGCACATACACACACTCACGCACGCCCTTCCTGCTGTCTAGCTACAAAGATGCCTCTATTCCTACTATATTTAATTTATCTACACCCGCCTGCTCACTTTAATCCATATGATTTATCTGCACTACGAGTAATCTACCTGCACTGCATCTAACCTCCAGTATTTCTAGTTTATCTTTCCATTGTATAGATGTCTATAGCCCACAGTATATCCGTCCAAAACCTCTCCCTTCTAATTATATTGGTTTATGATTTGTACATCTCCCTGAACTTACACAATGTTTGTATCATTTATCTATCCTGGGCCTCACGCAGGCAAACACTGGGGCTAGCTCCAATCTGGGAAGAGGCTGGTTGCAGGATTGACCTTAGGGTACCACGAGAAATGAGAGATGCTTTTCTCCTCACCTTCCACTAAAAAGTGTAATTAGCAACCTCCCACTCTCAACCCACCAGCTCCTTCAACTCCAACATCTTTAACAAACTTACTGCTGAAAATCATAATTTTTTCCACCCCACCAACTGAATAGACTTTGCGCTTTTCCCGTTTTATTTCAAGAGAACACCCTGTATTCCCCTCCTACACCCCATCAAACACTGAAGAACTTCTGCTGGACTCCGAACTCCAGCTGTAGGACAACTTTTTCTACTTTGGCACTTTATCCAAAGCTTCCAGGCAGTAAACAAGCTGATAAAATAAAATAAAATTAAAAACTCTATTGGTGTGACAGGTAACAGCTATTCCAGACCATCATTAGGGCATCGGGTAATGAACAGACACCCTATAGAGTCAATAACAGAGAAGGTGGCTCAGGTCAGGGAGGCACAGTAATTACAGACTCTCCTGACCCTTCCTCGGATTTTCAGATGGAAGGTGGGGGGAAAACACCAAAAAAAAGCCCCTGAAAACATCAGAGAAGCAGAAATTAAAAATGAACTTTACAGCCCTCCGAAAGGCTGTCATTTTATTCCCCTTATTAATATTCTGAGGTTGGGAGCCTTTCCGTAAAAACATAATTAATTGAGGCCGCGCCGACAGTAAACAAGCAATTTCAAATTAAACCGAAATGACGGCGGCTTCATTTGCAAATGTGAACAGATTCTCAGAGCAGATAAATGAAGTCACCACATAAAGTGGAGATGGAGGGAAAGAAAAGGGTGGGGGTCTTGGCAGAATGGAGGATACGGGGAGAAAGGCTTTGAGGGGTGAATTGATGGACTCATTAATCTTTACCTGTCTGTGTCACACTGCCACTCATCTCAGAAATGTTTGACTCAATCCTCTGAAGTTGTTTCCTGTCTTCTTTGCCTCCCATGATGAGAGGAAGCAGGTATTTCTGCATGGAGTACAGAAACTTTTTTAAGAAATGGGGATACGCAAAGCCATCTTTCTAATCTACCTGAAACATCCTCAAAGCCCACCACCCAAACCTCAGCCTTTATCACAGAGCCAGTGATCATTTATCCACACACCTGGCTGACAAAAGAAATTCCCTCTACAGTAGGTGTTAAGAGAAGCTGCAGAAGAGAAGATATGAGTTCTGTGGTTACATTTTTTGGGATGCTAAAAAACAGTTCCTAACTCCATTAGGGAAACCTTAAGGTTTCCTGGGACAGCTCTCCGTCCAGAGGAACATCCGTCACGTATAGAGTACAATTTCAGATCTTACACTGTCGAATGTGAACACACTGATGTGTGGCAACATCTGAGCTACACCCACAAAGCAAGAAATGCAGAAGTGGGAAGAAGAGGAGAAAGGCCCAGGAAAGGCCAGAGGAAGCACAGGGCAGGGAACAGGAGGTATTAGAAAATCTTTTGACCCTTGGCAGGGGAAGGGTTATGCGTCACGGAGGGAAATGCAGAGATCTGGAGCACAGAGAAGAGAAAGGAAATGTAGCAGAGTTAACAACAAAGCTCTTCACACTCTGCTGTGTTGACCTGAACCACTTATGTCTTTCTATGTAGCCACAGAATATGATTGTTTACCAAAGACATTATCTAATGTCATTTACCACATTGCAGGAAAGCAAATCCAGAGTGAAAGAATATGTTCAATCGGAGAAACGTTGCACAAGAGATAAGAAGGGGCTGCTGTCTCTACAGTATACAAGCAGACATACGCTTGCTCTACCTTGTTCTAAGCACGTTGGAGGAGATGTATGACAGACCTGGAAATTAGCACCTTCTTTCCAACATTCTGACTGGTCAAAGAAGATTCTTTCCTACCCATAGCACAGGATCACCAGTGGACAAATCATTAGACTGGGGCTATACAGTAATGCCTGCTGGCCAATGCTGGGAGAATCCCTTCACTGAACTGTATTCAGTTTCTTTAACTTAAAAAATTCCAAAATATTTACACACAATGAAAATGACTTTGTTTCCAGTAGTTTGAGGTCCGCTGCTAAAAACTAGTTTTGTTTGCTTGCTACTTTTTCACTCTGCATTTTCATGTTAAGCCTCTACATTTCTCAAAGATACCAAGGCAGTGACAATAACAGGTATGCTTCACCAACTTGGAACCAACATGACCATTTGGACATGAGCAACACAACATCATTCTCTCAGAGTACAGTGTAAAAGCGGTGAGGGAGATATTACCTTGTAGAGCTGGTGGAATCCAAAGGCAATTCCTGCCATTATGATAGCCAAAGCCCCGTAATCTCGCCATCTGGAGCCAGGTGGACCTAAATGCCAAAAATCAAGAAATAATCATAGTTAGAACTGCAGGCGACAACATTTTCATACACCGATTTTATCAGAGAAAAGAGCAATGAATAATGCCAGTTCTGCAGTTTCTTAGCAGGCACAGATATACTGAGCAGGGGGGCATGAAGATGTTGGTAGTCCCTCAGGTACAGTGTGCAAGCTTCTGGCCCTAGGACACTGAAACGTCTGTCCAGACCTCTAGCATTGACACTGGCCTTGCACAAAGTGTCAAAGGGAGACAAATCACAGCAGCAATTTAAAAAGTTCCATTAAGCGGTTTTGCCCTACTCTTTCCTCGCAGAAGGCGCTCTGAACCCTACTGCACTTTCCCCAGATAACTGTCTGTGGTGTTAGGACTAATTAAGGTTAACTCATTACTTGAATACATACTGTTATCCACTACCACAATTTTTGAAAATGAGGACAGAGCCAGAGACCAAGAAGTGCGCAGAAAAAAAGAAAACGGAAGTGTTTTGAGAAAGAAGAGAAATCTATCAGGGCAACAAATGGGTTTATGAACACTGTGTCAGCAATTATGGACCATTTCAGTAAGGAAGGATCCAGTGTCTTTCAAGTCTGAATTACAAATAGGGACCAAAGCACACATAAACAGCAGAGAGGAAATATGCAATTAAATATCTACAGAGAGAGGTAAAGAAGTAGATAAAAGCTTGAGATATTTAACACACAATTCTGCACAGAAGCTTAGAGACTCCACAGAGCAAAGCAAAGATATGGTATGCTCTGCTCCTTCAAGCAGAATCAGAAGATACCTGTAGTTTTCCACCAGCTTTATCCTTTCACCTCCCTCGCAGTTCCCTTAACAAATCTTGTACTGCCCCCGGTTTTCTTTAATAACAAAGAGGATGCAGAGTGATCTTTCCTAAAGTTCAGTGGCAGGATGTGGGCAGAACTGATGAGGTGGAGGCCGGTGTGCACTCTCCAAACAGACAGATCCAAATCTACATGTGACCTACAATGTCTCAGAAATGTATTCTGCTCTCCCAAGTTTCAATTTAGGCTTTCAAAGGGAGGCTTTGACTGCCTGAAATGGTTGGAAGCTTGTCCCCTTTCTGCTTTGCTTACCTATTGCCATTTTTCCTGTTGCTGAGATCTTCTACAGGCATTTCATTGCAAGAGTTACTCCTAATCCCAGCCATTAGGCTCTACAGACGGGCACTGACTCTCAAATATTGGCACTGATAGCTTCTTGCTGCGTTTTAGGACACAGCTCCTCAAATTGCCCACTGGCTAGAAATCTGAACAAATTAAAGCAGCTCTGTCAGAATTGGTGAATAGTGTCACCAGGAGTATTTTGGGTTGCTGCAGTTGCAGTTTTGGAGCTTAGGCACATGATCAAATTATCATAACTTTTTAACTTAATGAGTTAACACACGTCAGCTAAGCTGCAGTAACTGGCTGTGTACATGTCAGGATTTAAAATGATCTCTGGCTAATCTTGCTGCAAACCCCAGTCATCCACCCCACCTTCCCCTCCTTACTCTGCTCCCACCATCATTTCTGGTATCTGAAGTCTTTTGGTGGTCCAGTTCTCTGCCCTGAACTTCTGACTAAAAACATCCTTCTATGACAACACAACTTGTTCCAGGCTGTACTGCCTATTGTAAGGGGTTAATTAATCTCAGAGGGTCTGTGGGCCCAACTGTGCCCTGTCCACGGCAGTCCTTGACTGGCTGTCCCCACCTACCTCCCAGTCGTGGTGACCCCCGAGTAGAACCCGTAGGACCCTGTCCCCTTCGCCCTTTCACCTCACTCTTCTCTCCCTCCATTCCTGTAATGCTTGAGCTAAGAACATTTTATTGCCCCCTGGTTTTCATTATTAATGAAAAGGGACCAGAATGATCTTTCCTAAAGTTCAGAGAGTCTATAAAGACAAGAAGCTGAAATGCCATTTTACTCATTTTAGAGATGTGTGAAATAATTCTGTCTTGTGGCAAAAAAAAGTGAGGGAGGTGGAGAGGAAAAGTGAGGGAGGGACACAGCAAAGGCTCTGCATTGACCACATCAGCTTTACAATGTTATGAAGAATGTCACAGCTCTGCCTAAAATCCACATTCAATCTTCCTTTTCCTCTGCAATACTCTAAAATGTGGGGTGGAGAGAGGGTTAGAAGTTTCTCAGTTGTAACCTCAGCGCTCACACTGACTTCTTTGCACGTCCTCAGTTTCCCCACTTGTAAAACTGGAACAAAATTCAGAGAAAGTGAAAAAGCACTAATAGCCCAATACCCTTCAGTTTACGCACTGGGGAAGTAACACACCATTCTACATGAGACCCTCAAAAAGCAAATGGAAGGGACACAGATATTTTCTGCAGCTGTAAGTCTGTGTTTTCTGTAAGTATATTTCATTTCCACAGTGGCAACTGTAAATTGCACTTCAGATCCCCATTCATCTCAGAATTAACTTTCCTGACATCAATTAATTAGGCCTTGTGCATCCAAGTAAGGTCAGCCTCACTAGTATCCACATTTAAAACTGTAGAAACTGAGGCTGGAAGAGGTGATTTTCCACGAGCAAACAGTGAAGCCATAGAAAGGAAGTGGGGGGAAAAAAAAGACTTTGGATTCTAGTTACCATTTTTAATTGTAAGAGAAAACAGTCTGTATTCTACAGCCTCCCACATAATGAAGACACAGGGGTGGGAGAAGAAGATCCAAATGGCAAAAAAAACCCAGTCACTGGAGCTGATTTTTAAGCAGGTGTAAAATCTGCACAAAAACCCCATAAATGGAGACCATAAATACCATGGGGAAGAACACAGACAATACCTGGATGATAAGCATGCAGCTTTGCACACCTTGCTCAGAAACTCCCCTGAGTTTGCTTGTAATTATAGGGGTTAGAAAGGTAAAAAAAAATATAAACCCAATTAATCATTTAAATATTTAAAGTCAGATTTTTGTCCTCACTGTTGGATTAGTATATTTCATAACGCCAACAGCAGACAGCCCTGGTTTTTTACTGGGGGTTCATTTTAGAGCACGTTTAAACTAGTCAGATTGAGTGATGCTTCCAGCAACTAATCGCATGTCAAATAAAAGATATTTTATGTAATAAATTACTGCTACAAGTAATTCAAATGTCATTTATCAGTTTTATTATCAGTCAGGCAAAGTCTTGTTTCTCTATATTAATCAAATTCAGGCTTTTTTTAAGCTTTTTTTTTTAAGCAGTTTTGACACCTCTTGGCAAAAGTACAAACTGGAGGAAAAGAATTACTCCTCCAGAACAGGAGGAGAAATAGTAGAGATGGTATTGAGCTAAAATACAGTGTCCAGAAACTTAATTCTTGTCTGTTCCTCCCAAAAGTTATTGTTGTTTCTCTTAAACCAAACCTAGGAGGAGTTCAGCATACAAGAACTATGCTACTCTGAAGGCTTACAAATACACTTCTTTCTTGTTAATTCTTGAAGAATAAGAAGGTACTTACATAGGTAACAGCTATTTCCAACCAAACATTAGAACATTAAGTAATATCTGCACTAGCACTTCAATTTGTACAAAAGGAAGTATTTAAGTGGTATGAATTACTTCCTGCAACTTTAAAAATCAGAACAGACTGAGTTGACAACAGCAGGAGATTAAGCAAGTAAAATTGAAAGGTGCACATAGGATTTATTGTTCTGAGTCACAAGAGTGGACACCTTAAGCTGGCGTTGCTGCCAAGATCACCTACTCAGCTGTTTGTTTTCTGAGTAAACTCTTGAGATGGTTCTGAAGCCATCCTGAACTTCTGTACTCATAACCCACAGCTTTAACATAATTTTTAAACATGAAGCAGCAACACCTTGTCTGCTTACGTTTCTAAAGACACTAGCCACCGCTTTTCAGAACAGTACCCTCCTCAACTGTTTCTCCTTTTTGCTCTGTGGGGGGTAATTCTTTCTAGCTTCGTGATTTTGTGTAGAGGTATCAAAACTACTCCAGAAAAACTTAAAAAGAACCAAAAATACCAAACACAAAGTAGTTCACAAGTCTTCAAGACCTGAACTCCAGCAGATCTGATGCTGCTTCACAAGAAACTCAGATGTCTTCTTTGGGGAAGGCAGATAAAGCTCATAATATTTTCAATATAAGCTCTTCCAATATGAGTTGTTCCCATCAACAAGTCAACTTACAGATTCAGCAGTCTACCTATCTCATTAGTCCTTTAGATGTACTTTTGAACTTCAAACCTTGAAGTGTTCCAATGCTAGTGTCATGAGTACCCTGTAAGAAGATGAGCATAACAGATAGACAGAAAAAGTAGTATCTATCTTTCTCTGCACATGGCAACCCCTGACAAATCTGTGAAAGATAAATTGACTTAGTAAACTATCACAGAAACAACTGTCCTGGAGTAGATTTGGACCAATTCAGAAATATTCATTACAGGATTAGTATCCAACTGATGAAAGAACCTACAGCAAACAAGGCACCTTGAAAGAGCACTGAGCCACCGCACAGTCTTATCCATCAGCTCTAGAGAAATCCACATATTCTTTTTGCAGTTCTGATACCATGGAAAGCACTCAACAGGAAGACACAAAGATGGATCCATCGTTACCACCACCAGTACTACACCGGTCAAGGACTAGAATAGGGCACAGATGACACCTAATCAAAACAAATACTTTGGTCAAACACATACCATGTATATTTAGCTATTTTTTCTTTTCATACATCCATTCAGAGGTTAAGCTTAAACAGAAGGTCTGCAAAGAATGGCTAGAGAGGGCAGGAACAATACCTAATGAACCTATTGACACAATACCTCCGATTTTGGGGGTTGCTAAAAAGGACTGGCTCACAGGCAAAAGCTTTTGGTTCAAATTATTTTAAAAGCACCGATCAGATTGCAAAGCTAGAGCACCAGTTTACAATTACAACCCCTACAAAAGCTTTGCTTTGGTGGTATTTTTATTCACCTTTGGTTTCTGAGCATTACAGAATGATACTTTCAGATTTCTCTTTGGAGATGTTACTGGAAACATTTTGATGTTTAAATATTAGTTAAGATTCTTACCTAATAAGAAGACATTGGGAGCTGGTGCTCTGAGGAAAGCCAAAATGGTAAAAGGAAAAAAACCAAACAGTGATAAAGCTGCAAGGGTTAACAATGATGACAATGTTTTCCAGTTTGAATTGCATACTTCTTTCCTGCCCTACTCATATTAGTGGAACACTATAAAATAAGGGAAGATTAACTCTTCTGATATTGGGTTGTGATAAGAGTTAGCTGAATGAGCCATGGACAGCACTAAGAGGGATCTGGCACTGGTTCTTCTGCAAGAGAGCAGATTTTGCTTTTCTGGCATTTTCTGTGAACTACAGTAGATAAGTATTAGCCCAGGAGGCAGAATTCAGTCCTGGAGTTCACCAGCACACCCAATACAACAGTCAGAAATATTCCAGTTCTGAGCCCAACTCCATCACAAATGTTTTTCTTCCCAAACTGTGCCAAACCAGAGTACTTAAAACTCAGAAAGCAAGTCTAGTATTGTCTCTAGCAATAGGAAGACTATGCCATAAATGAATAAACACGGGCCTAAATGGACTGTTACATTGGTCAATATCTGACCTAGAGCTGTTTAGGAGCAGTATCAAAATCCTATTCTTAATACTTGGCAGGTAAGTGAAGTGATTTTCAAACTGCCAGACACACATGTGAGCTGAACAGCTTCTTTTGATGGATTTTTAATGGTGTGTACTTTGGTTTTTATTGTTTGGAGCTTAGATACTTTTTTGCGAGGTTTGTTTTAAAATGCAAATATATATGTAAATTTTGCGTCTACACAGATTATGTTGGGACTTTAAAAATTCTTTGAGAGTGTATTTTGTACACAAAAATCATACAATCACATCCACACAGCCTACGCAGAATTTCTGCTGTCACCCCTCAGATTATTTAAGATTGAAGAGAGAAAGCTTTTTAAAATTAAGGATCCATATGAACTGTTATTATTATTTGTAACTTGACACCACTCGTAAAACTCACAGACCTTAAACTCACATGCTAAGTCCTGAAGACCTTATATTCTAGCTTGCTGCTCATTCTGAAAATACATCTCTTTCAAGTAACTGTTCAGGGAGTTGGACTCCACGATCCTTACGGGTCCCTTGCAACACAAGATATTCTATGATTCTATGAACTGATCGGTTGCCTGACTGTTAAGAAAATAAGTCCTCTAACCAAAATACAAAACTTTGAGACGATGTCCAACAGTTTATTGAACAGAGTCCACTGCTGCAATAACTAAAGATGTAATAGTGTTGCACTTTTACAGCACCTTCTATCCAAGAATCTATCAGGTCCATTGTACATTAATGATGTAAATATTAGAAAACGCTGCTGCTGAAGGGAAGCACGACCTTAAGTTTTACAAGGGAAGAGATAGTCCTACGTTGGCTAAATGCTTTTTTCAAGTCCTTACAGTGGGTCAGAATCTAATTTGTATTGACTATACACCTCCAGGTCAAGAGGTGTCACAGGCTAGTATGTATGATGTTTGTTTGTAGCCGATGATCATTTGTATCTCATTTTCCTTGTGTAATATGATCTTGTCACAGGCACCAACAATTATGAAGTGCATTCAAAGTAACATTTGCTGTCAGATTCTGACAGAAAGTGTGGCATTAGTTGAACGGAAATCTAGGATCTGGCACAGAAATCACCACAACAAGCAACAGGACCAGATGTTTTTCAAAGTGTTACTTACTATACAGCACGGGGTGAGAGGGCTGAGTTGGCACCAGCTGCGTAGAAGGACCTGGGGACTGCGACTCGTCCGTGCTTGTGCCCGACTGCTGGAACGCCAGGTCAATTTCTTCATCTGTCAGGCCTGGGGGAGCAGAGGAAATGAAATCAGTTTAGCACCTTTACCCACTTGATGCACGCATAATTAAATTCTCAAGCCAGGCAGAACCCTTTCAAGCTGCAAAGAATTTTGGCACTGACTTGAGCAGTAATGCCTCCCCAATTTTGGATTCACTGGAATGTCTCCCTCTCTCTTTCTCTGTTGCAATTTAACCTTAAGCGACAGAATATTAGCCTCAACGCTGCTTCCAAATGTGGCTCATTCAATTTCCTTAATTTATCCTTGAGTTTATTGCTGCTTTTGAAGTAGCTTTCTATTGCAATTCTCCATTCTTCCCCCGAAAAAAAGATACCATCAACTGCAAATGTGGCTCATTTTAATCTGTAATGGTGTAAAAAAAAAAAAGAGGGGAAAAAACTAACAATAATGCATGAAAACAGACAGGGAAACAAAAAACTAATTATTGGGTTAGACGACTAATTAGTCTAGATCGTTTCCGAAGACGGGAATAATTTGCTTTATTTTATGACAAATGCAGAAATAAAAAGAAAAAATCAGGACTGACTGTGATTAGTATGAATGGGACACAGAATGTAAGGAGGAAATAAAACTATAACAAAACAGATCAAAACAAGGCCAAGCCCAAACTTTCAGCTTAGCATTGCCCCGGCCTATTGCTGCACGATTAGATTGCCCTAGGGCAGCCTGGTTTTTATTTCACGCAGAGCTGCAGTAACACTGCACACATGGTACGTGCTGGTGCAGTCACTCCTGCCACCAGGCAATGCCAGGATGACCATCTGTAATTGGCCACAACATATGGAAAGGATTTGGCCAAGAAGGGTGAAAAGGAAAGCAGCTAAAGGATTCACAACGACCAGCATCTGTGAACAAGGAAGCACAGCTGGATTATTTTTTCCAACAGGAGAAAACATCCTCTAGGAAAAGAATTTAGTACTCAGATGGCAACCACGATGTGGGGCCTGGACAGCTGTGGATTTGTATTGTTATTCTCCTGCACAGAAGCAGATAGAAAGCCAGTGTCCCTGCTATGAGGAACACGAGACGTGATTCAAGACCTTTTACTATACATGCAGCGTGTATGCAAAAACATTCAGAAAGGCTGGAAGTGAGAATATAGAGTTAAGGAAAGAGATTTAGAAGAGAAGAGGCAGACCACTCGAATCTCACAAGTTGTTGCAGGGACTGACCAGAGTGAGAAAAATGGTATGAACATGACAGCCGTGGGAGAAAAATGGGGGAATACTTTCTCTCCATCAGCTCCACTCGAGATCCATGAAGTATTGCTGGGAGATGAAATTCCTGAACTTAATCCTTTAAAACACTTAGCTTTTTAACATTACAGGGAGCTACAATATAGAAAACAGCCAGTCTTCTGGGCATATTACCTAAGTTTCGAGACATTTTTTCAGGATCTTAAACTTCACTGCATACTGGGGGTCTAGACAGAATAATCTGCAGCACAAATAATATTGCCAGAAATAAACACACAAGTCCGTCTCAGAACTGTTGTTTAATATCATAAAGCACTAACACAGTGCTTCTGGTATTCAGAAGGCTTTATAACTATTAACAGATCTTCTCTCTGTTCCTGTGAGTACATGAGATACTGTGAGTCCCTGTGAGATACTATTCTACCTACTCTACAGGGCAGATACTGATGCACAGAGAAGTTAGGTGATTTCTCTAACATAAGAGAATACTGTCAGTGTCAGACCAGTATCAGACATCTGAAGTTCCTGATCTCTGGTCCTGCAATCTGACAAAATCACCCCTTTACTTGTACTTGATGCATGCCTCAAATAGTAAGGAACCAAAGCCACACGTAACAGTATGGAACAAGACTTGCGGTGAGAGTAATAAAAGGCACATGAACACAACTCAGCCTACTGTTCTAGTCACAAAAGCAGTATTTATGGTGTCTAATCCATGTTAAAAAGCAAAGTCCTAATCAGAAAGAAACTGTTCTAACCAGCTCCTAATTATCCAATGTAAGAGAAAGCACAAACAGATGCCAACACTGCAGATCACTAGTAACTATGGAATTTCATAATGATGGAGACAACATTAGCTGCTGCCTGAAAATGCAGCTCCCACTAGAATAGGGCATGTTGTTCTATTTCCATGCAAAGATAGCAAATTTGATAATATTTAACACTTAGAAATGTATGGAAGTTACGGACAATCCTTATTTCATTCTACAAAAAGAGCAGGAAACAATGCTTATCATATCCTAACCATACTGCCCCTTCTATTCACATCCTGTTTGAGAAAAACATCTAAAATCTTCTGCAGATAAAACATACTTCTAGGATTACTCTGGTCCTGCCAACTAGGGACACTCAAGTATCACGGTTTCCATTAAAACCCTGCTGTACTGAGAAGAAAAAGCTGATGTAAATGATAGAATGATAGGAAACCTATCATATTTGAAGTCCTGGTTTGAATCCTGTGCAAAGTCGTGCAAATTAAAATTGTTATTACTTCCCTGGACTATTCTGCTGCCTTGTGAAGTGGTCTTGTTCCTGGTACTAGTGGCAATATACAAAAGAACATCACAACTACATTCCTTCTTAATTATCAGAGGAGAAGACTGGGAGTGCTATCACCTTGGAACACCTCCTTATTATTCATCTGAACAAGATGTTTTTAAGGCCCTGTCATCTTGGCTTCCAAGCATCGAGGGAATAATCTCCCGGAGCTGATTCCTTAAGCATATATATGGAGTAAGTCTGCACTGCAACTAGTCATCTGTGGATTCAGAAATATACCTGTCTTCATGGTTGTCATTTCTTACACACACTAACAAAAATGTACAAGATATTCTAAGACTGTCCTCAGGCAATTATAACTAACTCATCAAAATTCCCTTTGGACTGAGTTTTTTTCAGATTCACCACCTACACACATGTATGCACACAGTATGAGTTTTCCATGCCCCAAATTATTCAACCCCGATATATTAATTACATAGAAAAGTGGGAATTTCTAAACCAGATCAAAGTGTCATCTGTTCCAATATCTCATTTTGCTTTATTTTATCACAGCCCTTCTATCACTGCATTATATAAAAAAGTATCCATGGTCCATTCATTGTTTTAACCTAGTAGGAAGCTGGTAACCCCAAAATAATACCACTTCCCTTGGATGCAAAAGCAGTGCCACAAAAACTGGAGTTTTGTGTCCAATATAACTCTCAAAGAGGTATGTCAAGAAAATCACCTCAGTTTAACAGAGGAATTGCTCTAAATCGACTTTCTCAACACTCTGGAAAACAAACATTTTAGTTCTTCTGGAGTTGCAGCAAGATCAAGACCACGCAGAATGCAAAAGGTTAAAAGGAATAATAAAGGAAACTGCCAATTGTAAGTGAATTATATTTGGCTTTGAAAGCTGAGCCACGGCTATATTATAAAAGGCATCTCTTTGCGTTGTTTACCATCACCCTGACTAATGCAGACCTTTTTTTTTGTTTTAAATAATCTCATGCAAATTAGACACACACTTCCTTCCAGTTGATTGCTATCTGCAAGGAATAATCTAACCGCAGAGGGTACTGAGCAAGGACTGAGCTGAGGAGAAGGATGCAAGGAAACTGTCTTCATAGCCCTACAGAATGCAAACCTATTCCCTTCCCCCAACCATCCATTTCATTCCTCTACAACACCACAGCCATTGCAAAGAATTAGTCATAATTTTCACACAGAAAATTCCCTTTTCAGGCTTCAGGGTGTTGATCTGAATAATCCAGCACCCATGATTGTTTTGCACTCAACGGTTCTTGCTGACCCTCTTTTGTGATTGTCACTGCTGCCACTCAATTTTCAGGGATCACTCAGCCTCTGTAAATTGTAGTCAAACGCAGAATCAGAGCAAGTCACAGAATAAAACGGGTTGTCACAAACATCTCTTGGCGCCTGCACCTCAGGTATTGTATAAAAAGCTCCTTTGCCTGGGAACTTTTAAGACCTGACTGTCTGTTTAGGCCCTTTTATAATATCTACTACTATTTAATGTAAGGACCCCGCGTACATCAAAATACTGCTCCTTTTATGACCACTCTGAAGTAAAGGAGTACTTAGAGGAGTACTGTTATCCGTATTTTATAGATGAGGAAGAAATGAGACATACAGGTATGAGAAGTGCTCCAAGGTCAGAACTGAACCTCTAACAGTCAGAAAATAACACAGGAGATGTGAGTCCCAATCCATTGTTTTACCATAAATCCATTCTTCTCAATTTTCTGGATGAAACACAGTAGCAATAATTGCAACGCAAAAACCTTGCACGAGCTTAACTACATGAGCCACCAAGTTCCTTTTGACATTTCAGTGACAATCCTTTTTCCCATCCTATCCGCTGAGCATGACTTTTTCTTCATTATATTCCTTCTTGCATTGCTCAACCCAATAATTCATGCAAGTTTTCACAACCTGAACGTAACATTAGTTTTAGGGAGAAAATTTCTGGTTAGGAAGAACTTACAAATTCTGCCATAACAGGGAAAGGTGGTGGAAAGAATTAAGTTCCTTTTGTGGGTTTCCAAAGCCAGCTTTATTACCACGCTGACAGACCACCCTGGAGCGATCATCACACCCACCCTTTTGCAGGGACAAAAGGCAGGGGAGGGGTGTGGGGTGGTGCCCGTTGTTGTTTTCCTCACACATGCACACACTTTCTATTAAGAAGAAAACAAAACAGAACTGGACAACTTGTTTAGCTACAACAAACTACATGACGACCTGAAGTTAGTGCATGGTATCATATGACTAAAAGGAAGATCTACTGGTAGATGCTCTGAAACGACGTTACGCTCCTGTTCCTGGAAGCCACTGAGTCAACTCTGCTCAGAAAGAACATGGCCACATTTTAAAAGAATCGTCATAAAAACCTTCTGGGATCTGATCCAGCCTAATGATTCCACCTGTTCAGTCAGTTACATACAGTGCTGGGTGGTTCTTTTATCAAATGTTTGTCCGATATCCTACTGTGTGCTTAGTTGAACACACTTCAAAAGGGTCAAAAAAGCACAGTCTCCTGATCCATTTTCTTTCACACATCTTGGTTCATGGGGCAGTCATGGGCTGAGCCCAACTCAACATTTTAACAAAACCTAAGGTCGCAGAAACATCGCTGTGGTTTTTTACCCTTCACTTACATTAAGACACTGTATTTGAATGTAAACATCCTGCTGCTGCACTTGCAGCTCAAACTTTTTGTAAAGGAACCCAGACATCAAAGAGAAATGGACTGGTCTCAACTGCCAGGCCAAAAAATGCAGAAATAAAAGTAATTTGAAAAGTTACTGAAAGGGCTTTGAATTCGTACAGCTTTATTCATCTACAAGACTGTTAATTATGCAATTGCAATCTTTAAGAAACATTATATACTTTAACCTATCAGAGTGACTAAGCAGCAATCAGAACTGATAACGGTGCTCTAACCTCAGCTGCACAGCTCTAAAATAAGGCAGGAAAACCTGCCTGACAGTACAATGCTAAGAATTACAGTGAGCAAACCAGGAAGGAAAAGGTTAAAATAAAAAGCATTTCGGCATAACAAATATAAATAAATAAATAAATAAATCTGGTAGCAGATTCTCTTCCTGGCCAAGCTTTTTGGAGTCTATAATAAAATGAAGTGTAATGGAGGAGAGGAGGGCAATGTCAGAGGGTGAGGGTTTGGGAGAGAGGTTGTTAAGTATCTCCCTCTCCTCAGCTGTGTTTACTCCATTTACAGGACCCCAGGTGATTGATAGACAGACAAAAGAAAAGCAAGCAGATAGTAACCCCCCTCTGAGAGCATCACTAAAGGGGATAACTCCTGACATCATCTAGAGCCCCAAACTCTCCTTAGCCACTTGTAATTAAAAAGACAGAGCAAGATACGCAAACCGGAGAAAAAGTAAAAGAGGATTTTTTTTTTATTTATTATTAACATTTTGTTGGAACAGTAGAGTGCAATAAGGACTCTCAGAGCCGTTAAAAGTCGTCGGGTGACCTGCAGACCCCTATTTCCCAGAGCCTTGTATAAAATTGAATTTTTTAAACATAAATTACACGTAATGACGACACTGTAAAAACTAACAGTAATGGAAAGCTGTGCTGTATTTCATTAGCCTGTATTATTCCGTGCCACCTGATCCAGCCGGGCCTTGTTTATGAGTTAGTGTGTTAGCAGATGCCGATGGAAGCATTTGCTTCGACCTTGCTCTTCTCATTGGGGCATGAAATTACGACGGCAGCACCTTGATATTACAGCCATAAATACAGTAAACTGCAAATTTAAGCCAACGGCTCCTATTGTCTCTGAACATAAAGCTGATCGGTATTTATTTAAAAGGAGAACGAAAAAAAATATTATATATCACCTTGTTTATGGGTCCAGTCCCCCCCCCTTCCCCTAATCTGCCTTATTCACTTGGTTAAATACTAAACAAACAAACTAAATCCTCCCTATTTTCTACTGATTAAATATTCTCATGAAATGAGTATTGTCTTCAGAAAACTGGATCAAAGTATTTTCACTCTGAATAAGAAAGGGCAAACGACTTGCTTAGCATGTCTTGGCATTGAAAAAACAGGAACAAGTACTACAACTTCTCAGTTTTCTATATAGGAGAAGTTCAAAATGTAAAATGAAAAAGTTGCTTCTGGTCATTCATTCATGTTTGTGTGTAACATGTATGTGTACACACATCAGAGAGAGAAAGAGAAATATGTTTCCTTCCAGTCTCCCTTGTTAATACTATTTCAAATCAAGGAGGAAAGATAGAGGGGAAAAAAACTGCAGTAAGAGTAATAGGAGGGGAAAAAAATGCCTAGGATTCCTGCTCAGAAACAGCAAACAACAGGGAACTCAGGACAGCCTCATTCTCCTATGGGCATTTAGGGTAAATACCCCCGTGCACTGACAACATACCCACTGAAATTTATTAGAGGGGAAAAAATCAAACACAAAGGCAAAAGGACATTGTAGTATCACAAAGCATATCACAGCATAAATCACAGCATTATAAGTCAGTGCAAAATGTATTTCACTGGTAGTTTCAAAGCAGTGAAAATACAGTTTCACTTGTAGTAAGAGAGGTCAGGTCTTCCTCTTCTAATGTAAAGTAAGCTCCTTGCTTGTATAAAGTATGTTAACTCTGCTCCCCATAGAAAAAAAAGGGATACCTTAAGTAAAAGCTCCCAATACTCAGCTATGTATTTCAGGGACCAAAGAGCTAAGAGGAGAATACGAGGAACAACAGGCAGGACAAAGTGGCCAGATAATGGGACTCGGACTCCGGGTTCTGAAATGCAAAAGTCCTACTAGATGCAGTGCTATCACAGCCTTAACAGGATTTGGATGCCTCGTTTTTTCATTAATCTACAACAAATCTTCATGTAGAAGACAGCATAATTCAACAGGCACAATTTTTCCTTCACAAAAAGTTCAAATTAGAAAAAAGGCAGACAGCAACATGACTCTAAATCAAACAAGACATGTCCAGAAGGCCTGACTAACCTGAATTACAGAAGCAGAAGTTTTGTTACAAAGCCCAGTTAAATTCCTACACAACAAGCACATGCAAAACCACAGCAAAATTCAATCTTAGGTACCTTCTTCCAAAGACCTGTCTATTACAGAGTCATTCTAAGAATACCATGATCAGCAAAGACGACAGAAGAAACATGTCTTTCTGGTTGGACTTGATGATCCTAAAGGTCCTTTCCAACCTAATGATTCTATGATTCTATAAATAAAAATCTCTCCTTCTAAAAACTGGGGGAAATTTTGTTTTATCACCACCTATGGGTTTTATTTTTAGGTATCTCGCCTTCAACTTCTCCTTTCTGTTATAATAGAAGCAGAAGAACAGTACCTCATAGAAAGCCTCCTTTGAGTGGACAATGGTAGAGTAAGCCCACCTGTCTGTTGCACCACTAGTGATGAAAAGACAATGCATGTGACTAACCTGGAAGCCAATGTTGTAACACAGGAACACAGGACATCCAATTCAGCCAGTACATGATGTGAGAACACTACACAGAGGACAAAAAGCTCTGCATATTTGAAATTATTTCAAATTTATATCTACTTTGGGGGTTGAAGGCTTTGAAGACTATGCCAGGATGCCAGTTCCAAGGTAGTTTATCAGGAATAGAATATAACCAGGGCTCTGATATTTGTTTAAAAGAAGCCCGTATAAGGCAGAAAATCCAGATAATGGAAGAGACGCTACTCTAGTAACCATAGTGCTGTCATAATTTGTTACCAGAGCTGACAACCTCCCTAGGAATGAGACTATGCATTCAGAGAAAACAAGTATTAGATACACTAAACGGGTAAGCTTCCAGGCATACCCAACCTGTGATCTGCAAATGCTTGCTGCGATTCCTGCAGGGGAACGAGTCTCCTGGTGATGGTTCCTGATCCTTAATTACTTGTATTATAACACTCCTTAGAGACGCCAAAAGGCATTCACTGTGCAGGTATTGTGCCAGCTACTGTGCAGAAACAGAGTAGAAGGCAGTCTGACCCAAAGCGCTCAATAGTCTATGTGAAGAAAAGCCAGGTTGGAAAGAAAAACACTGCACACATAAACAAAGTGACTTACCCAGAGTATACACCAGGTCTATAAAATTTTTATTAAATTTGGAACCACAACAAAAAACATTCTATAAAGGTGAAAGGATAGTTCATTTCCAAAAGTAGAACAATTTGGCACACAGCACTTCAAATCCCAGAAACTAAACTTCATTACCAACACTAAGCACAAATTTTAAAAACAGCAGTGTCAGAAAACCTTTGTGCTGCAGATCCATTTACTTTGTGTGAAAGAAAAATATTTTGTTAAGCAGTTTGTTGAGCAATCGTAACAAAATGATTGGCCTTTGGCTACTCTTTGATCTGTGATATTATCTTTAGGAGCTTCTAAGGAGAAAGCCAGAGGTTGTTTTACCAACTCGGGTAAGGTAAAACACCGGCAATACAGGAGGTTTGGTTTTGATCTATCTTTGGAACTCTAGTTTTAAACTGTATTTCCAACAACTTGAATGAGCACTTCACAAGAATTCTGCCACTGAAGTAGAAGGAGCTGGCCTGGAGGATCTGCAGTCAACCAGACATCTCTAACTCCAACATCTCCTTTGTTATTGCAGCAAAGAATAACTAGGTCTTTCAGTGATATGGGCCTGAATACAGTCCGTAATAGACTTGACCTAGCAGACTGGCCCTAACATGGAATAACTCCAGATCAGAAGTCACTGCTGATCTGTTATTACTGGACTAGGCTGGCCAGACTCTCTTTCTCCCCAGTTCTGTGTTCAAAAGAAAGGAATTGTGTAAAAGAACAGCAATTTCAAGCCATTCTAAGGAATTCTTTAACCAGATTTGTCAGGATATCTGAAGGATGACTTAGTTTGATACATAAGAATGAGAAAGTCTGTCCTGATGGACCATTCCCAGTTCCTTCTATTACTCTGGAATTACCCCAAACACACTAACACGAGCACCTGGATACTTTCTATATTAGACAATAGAGTAACCTCTGCAGAATAAGATTAACTGGAATGTAAAGAGCAACTTGCCTCAATGTTATTTATTTTCCCTTTTACTTTCAAAACCTTAAACTTTAGAAAGGAACAAACCAAACCCATTAGAGTCCAGACTTACCACACGAAAAAATCGTATGAAGTGCATACTAAATGAAGTTTTAGTGTTTGAAGAACACAAAGAACGGAACATTGACTATGCAGTACGACAGTGCATACTGTGCACTCTCTCTGTCAGGAAGTTGCTATAAGGAGCATGAAGAACAGCGCTACAGCTGCATGTTTCTAAGAAAATGTAAAAATACATGGAAGTATGTATGGAAAAACATACGGAAATGTAAAGAAATCAACACTGGGTGATGAGCCATGAACATAGGAGTCTAAGTCCTTTTTCTGACAGTTTCTCACAACCTTATAGAGAGTCTTTGCTCCCCTAAGCCAGTTTCTATAAAGTGGAATCAAAGTTAGGCACCTAGGACTCAGGTATCATCGCACTGAGAAGATAAGCTCAATTAAGGAAAATATATCTAAATACTACATATTTGATTATTATGGTACAAATGTTTCAGGTAAATCTGGTTTGTACTTCCCCCAGAAAGACCGAGACACTAATACACAATCATAAAAAGACACGTCAGCAAGTATTCATTACAGATTATAAATCACCTTCGTTCTTTCTTTTGTTTTAGAGAAATTTTTTTACATGCCATTAAAATATTGTTTGCTGAATGCTACTACAAAGCTAGCCACCTGTAAAATTAAAGGTTGGTGCTGCCAATAACAGTGTTGAAATACCTTCTGTTTAAAAGGTAAACCTACTTTGTAATTTTTAACACAACTGTATAAATATTTCTCCACCCACCCTTCACAATTTTGTTGGTTACATCGCGTCCATTTAGACAACAACCATCTATGTCATCACACAGGATGTTAATCTTGGGTGGAGAAGAAAGAAACAATATCAAATGAACTTTTAAGAAATCCAGATTATGCATTCAAGCAGGGTCCTTCATGATAAAAGAAGAGTGAAGACAAAAAACACTAGGGGACAAGTCAATAAAACAGCAGAAGTTTCAAACGATCATTTTTCATCTTTTGGCCTGTTTATTGTTATTTTTTTCTCCCCATGTGCCTTCAACAGCTCTTCAGAGTTCTGGAGAAAATTAAAGGAGTCTGGATTAAACACCCAAAGGACGACTAATGCTAACAATACTAAAAATAATGAGGTTAAGTGGTGGAAAAACCATGGTGACCACACACGGAGAACTGGAGTGGTAAGGTAGAAAAGGAGTTTCATCATTGCTCCCGTGGGACATGCACAGAACATACTAACTGCTTCTAGTTCTCTAGGGTTCCGATTACCATGCCAAACACACCTCCAGAGTTTCTTTATTAGTATAATAAAAAGCCTCGACACATTTGCGTTCTATTCCCAGCCTTGCTATTGACCTTGTGTAGGTCATTTAACCTCCATCTGCCTCAGTTTCTACATCTGTAAAACAGGAATAATATTATACCATATCCTTTGTAAAACGTTTGAGACTGACACGATTACAACATGCAAAGACTACCTGACAGTTTTGAGAACCTATAGATACATTACACACATTTGAGCTAGGTAAGGTGTTTGCAACAAATAATTTATTCAAGGAACAACTTTATCCCTTTTTTTTTGTGCTTGTAGATCATCTTTGGAAATACTTCCGATTTCTAACTCTCACCAAACTACACAAAGACTCAAATTCATGCACTGCTTTGACTGGGAACTAAAATACATGGCATTTCTCTGGTCTCCTTTTGCCCAAGTGTTGTCCTTAAAATCCAGTCACTGGGGCTGAATGTTCAAAATGGAAATACCAAAATATCTAAGCCTCACAAAAGTTCTAGCCCAGGAGTTAAAACAGGAACGGTTACACAGAATTCGCAGAGAAACCGGAGTGAAGATTAAGAAACATTTACGGGCATGTTCCTGCAACATAACACAAGTCAGATCAGTAGGTTAGGCAGGTGAAGCAGCTGAAAAACTCGCTACCAGTATCAACTCGTACTGTATGAGGATCGCTTTTGGAGTTCCAGGACTAGGAAATATCCCCTAAACAAAGGAATCACCTCACAAATAAAAAGGGAGTGATTAAAAATGGGAGGATATTCCCTTCTGGACATTACAAAAGAATAAGTCTCCTTTCCAGGGTGCCAAAAGGCTCATCAACACCACTATATAGGGCTGCCCCAAGAGCTTTTCACAGTCGGGGTCAGCAATGAAGGGCCAAGGATGCACTTTGCAGATCCCTCTCTCTCCACATAACATTTCACACTATACTCTTGAAGCACAGGAATCATGCCAGGCACAGGTAGGACACTGTTGCAGGGGAAGCAACTGTTGGATGTGCCGTTTAAGGGGCAGACCTCCAAGCAGCAGCTTCGCCCGGGGTCCCCCAGGGATGACACAGCCCCCACGCTCCTGAGTGCCAAGTCCAATGACCAGACAGAACAACTTACCCTTTACAGTCACCCCAGTAGATGAAGCTCACCTAAAGGACTCCAATTCTTTTCTCTCCCCATTTCCTCCCTGGTTTTCTTTTACCGCTACTCCTGCCTGTCTCGGGTGGCCTAGCATGAAAAAAGCTCTCCTTTTGTGATGCAGTTATCTGGGACCAGGTGAGGCCCTGACTCTGCAGATAACCTAACAAATGGGCAAGAGCAGCTTGTGTTCTTATTGACAGTGCACGTGCTAGTAAATACCAACCTCCAGGGTATTCTCAGTAAACATACAGCCATCCCTAGCTTCTAAGACACACACACACGCAAGCGCTTGCTTTACCCGACACTGAACTCACACCTCACAAACAAATTATTTAACTACTCTATCCCCCAAGGAAGACAGTGATCATTTCAAATGCAGCTCCCTGCTCGTCTCTCACATACACGCAACGGCCTGATAGGTTAAATGCTGCCATTTAATTACAGTAATGGAACCTGCTATTTTTTGGTTCCCTTGAATCCTCTCTCGCTCTCTTTTTAAAACAGAGTCATCTTTTAAACATGTGTTTTATATTTCTGAGTTTAACAGCTGCATTCTCCCGGTTACTTGAAGAGCAGGAGCAATGATATTCTGATATTCTTCTCTGTTCCTCTGAGCAACTAGCCTTTTAAATGCTACATAAAAAGGAAGACAGGCTGGGGGAGATGCTGTAAGAAGGGATACATGCTAACACTGCAGAGGCCAATCTGCCCCTTCATTTACTTAGACGGTTTGCGTTGATTTTATTGAATAAAACTAGCTTAATCTCTCCCACCTCCGGAAAGCAGCTGGGGCCTGGAGAGGATAAACACGAAAATGCTTTGAGTAATTTTACTGAAAATGCTATAAACATCAGCACATCACACTGACAGTATGGCACAGTATGGTTATATTTTTATATATGTATATGACTGGGAGTCAGAATTATCTCAGATTTAACTGTTCTTATCTGACTCAGTTCCCCCCATCTAAAACAGGGACGGTATTTGCTCTGTTCCCACTGAAATTTGGAGTTTGCAAACTGTTTGGAGAATGTAAAGGTCTAACAAAGAAGTACCTTAAATTAATCTTATAATCTTGCCATTCCACAAATGGTGTCACAAGCTTAGTCAGTTAATATTTGTAGAGTACTTTGAATATGCAAAGCAGTATAGAAATATGGGATATATGTTTGTTAAATTAACGAGGACGCTGCAAAACACTTTTTTTTCCCTTGAGTGAACTCAGGAAGGGGGCTGTAGGCGGCCAAAGACTAGAGTTTTATGGTTAGTTGTTATTGAAGGAGGACATGTAACACAGTATGACATGAGTAGCACAATAACTACTTGTGGATTTTACATTTTGTATTGTGTGGCAATTAGGAAAAAAAAACAGAAGCAAAGCATAAGTACTTCCAAGTCAAAATAAATTCTTACCTATGCTAAGGCCACAACACTCCTAGAAAAATACCCTATTACACCTGTCCTCAGCTTTATTTGTCCTCTAAATGTGAAAAGCTTATTTATTTGTTCCGTGGCAGTTGGCTCACAATCAGCCAGCCAACCATGCAAGGATATTGCCCATCTTCATTCTCTGGTATGGATATCCACTGGTGTCTCTTAAGGATGGAATCTTAAAAGGTGAGGCAAGGCAGAGACAAAGACAAATTTAATTTTATCACCATAAAAAGGGACATTTCCACATGGGCAGCAAGGACATGAATATCATGTGTATGCGGGAGCGGGGGGGATTATAAACGCATTTTTGGCGAAATTCAATAAAGCTGATTCCACTGCATAAGGTCAGCAATTTACTTTTAAAAAATGATATGATTGCAACTTTTAATATAACCCATGTATTTGCTGCAAGATGCTCTAGAAGATTGTGTAATGTAGCCACCCGACCTCTCCACAGGAGCAGAGATCACCCCATTTACCCTTTATTGTCTTGCTAAATGCAATGCACATTTGCACGGTATGACAAAGTCAACAGCTTTTACTTCAGAGAGCCTCAGATTTCATGGAGAATGAATTCCCTGCTCTCCTCCTAGGGGACTGGAGTTTCGCCTGGACTAGGTTCCATCAGAAAGAATAGGAAAGCATGAACCAAAAACTAAATTCCCCTTTTAGCTAAGGAAAGAATGATTGCACTCCAGATTAAAATTAAAGAGGGAATAGTGTGTAGCAGAAAAGCAAACAGTAGCATTTCATGTTCACAGGCACCCAAGACATAGTTTTAAACAGAGTAGAAATGTTGTCTAAGAAAACCTAGAGAATTATCTCATACAGGAACTTATTTTATCTTTCCTAGCAGGAAAGTATCATTAGGTCTGAGATGGATTTCAGCAGAAGAGCAACACAGATTATCATAATTACACTCCTTTTTTTAGCCCCAAGAGAGAAGGCTGTCTCTTTAGACTTAGAATACCAGGTTCATTCTCAGAGTAGATCAGGAACTGAATTCCTTTACTTGGTCCAGGAAGACTGGGGGGAAACCCTGGGCTGGATGACGACCATGGAGAGCAAATTCCTTCTATCGCAAAAATATTTTTATACAAACGTACATAGATTTCTTCAACTGTCTCAAGGTGAAGCTTGCTTCAAAGGTCAAAGCTGCAGGGCTGGATTAGGATTGCACGCAATCTGCCTGAGCCTTGACATTATGACATTCTAAAGTTTGCAGCTCTCCCCTCCCATACACAGCTGACAGAAGTAAATTCTCAACCTCTCTGCAAGCGTGGCTTTTACTGCAGCAAGCAACTTCAAAAATTGCACGCTGCAGCATCAAGAACTCCAAAACAAGCATATCAAAGCAGTTTATAAACATAGCTAACATAAATCTTACCAAGTCAATAATGCAAAACTGGTAATTAACCCCATTTTACAGATGGGCAAGCTGAGAACAAGTAACTTGCCCAAAGCCAAGCAAGCAGTCATATCTCAGACCTCCAGTGCCTGCTCTTAGATTGTGAGTACAGAAGTGACTTTCTTTTGGCACTCTGCATTTGCTTTCACTTGAAAACATGACAAATAAATTCTTAAATTTACAAGTCACACTTAGGGTCTGGGTCTTTTTTGCCCATCACTAAGGCTAACCATTTCAGGATTCAGAATATAACTGACTATTTTAGCACTGTATTCTAGAATAGACTTCAACTCACTCTGCTGTAATCATATTGGTTTTTCAATGCTACCAGGAATGGAAATATTATTTTGACAATAAAAAAGGCAGATATGACTCAAAACACACTGAGTGAGCAATAGGAGTTAATTTTGCAAAGCCATTTTTAACGGCTCTTTTACATTACATAGTTACTGTCAGATAGCCAAGTGGAGAGACATCATTAAACCCATGACATTCCAATTATTTCTTAAAATTAAGCTTACAACCAATATTTTGTAGCATGCATAACTTCCTAGGCATCAAACTGCTCTGTTCCAATTTATCAATAATTTTCAAGCTACAAAACCATGGCAAAGGTAATTCTGGACTTCTCACTGAAATCATGAGGAATTTCTGTGGTCCAACAGAAACAGGAGATGTAGCAGACTGTTTACGCAATGTACTCTAAATGAATCACCTCTCTTGTTCTGTGGAGTATAGATCTAAACGGTTCAAGATCACTGTATGTTGAGCCTCAAGTGAGAGAGGAAGGATATTACCACTAATGTGACTTGTATCCTCTGTTACAGAACACGTATATAGGCATTTAGAGGATGTAACATTGGAGAGTAGTTTCCTCAATGTCTTCTTCACAATACCATTAACCATCAAAGGGGTGCCTCTTGTGATACACCTTCTCAACACTTCACACAGAAACCAAAGAGAAAGCCACTGAGATTTTCATGGCTTTAGTATTAAATAGCAGATCTTGTATCAAAGCCCTTTAAAAGAATCTTGCTTAAACCAATACACTGTGACGATTAGTAGGCCTTAAGTTTTCCATGCCTTTTTTTCTTCTGCTCCCTTTAAACAGGCCCAAGTAGGACTTTTTCCCTCACGTTCAGCAACATATTGGGTTCAGAGACAGGAGCCTGGAGTGTTGAAGCCAAACGTGCAAGTACAAAACAGTGTAAGATGACAAGCTTGATGGAGCTATCCAGTAACAATGACGATATATTTTCCTGCCAGGGAAAAGCACCTCTATGAAAGAATTCTTTAGTTCCAAGTAGGGCTCATCAACAAACTTCTAGGACATACATTTTTCATACAGAAAGTGTTTCTTCAAAGAATCCCAAAATGTTGTGGAGAAAAGTAATGATTTCATAACAATTAAAGAACCATTTTTCCAAATATTTTCACTGTAATATTATGGTACATATTATATTATTCTATCAATCTCTTGTTTTATCAGTTACAATATTACAGACTCCAGTCTAATCAATACAGAGTGGCCTTACAGGCCTGTAACATTTATTTTTTCTCAAAAAGTCTGCAATTTTAAATGTTAATCCCTACTTAATATGAAAACAAATTTCCAAATATCAGAATTTCCAGTGGGATAGAAATGTATTGTTCAACCTAGTTTCTAGATACCAGTCAGCTATAAAAAACAATTGTTACGAGTCAATGAAATTACACCAAGTACAACGTTCTTCTACTCACTTGTAAGTAACTATAGTTTCTATCAAACACACACACTCTTCTATTAATCATCTGGCTATCATGAAAGGTAGGAAAAGCTATTAAAAGGTAGGAAAAAGAAAAGATTACCTTCCTTTGTACACTGCATTACACAGCTAGTTATGCCTAAACTAATGACAGGTGTTTTTCCACCCTCTCGTGAATCACTCGTGAATCACTAGTGGCTGGGACAAGAGTCAAAGATAAGATATGAACTCATTTCTCCATGTAGACAGGGACTAAACAGATTACTTTTGCCAAACTTCCTTCCAAATCTTGAGGAATAATGGTGAAGGCTTTCTATCAACTATAAAGATTTCCTTCCAAAAACCCTGACAACTCCAAAGAATAGCCATATCTGATTCCCCAGGATGTCCTAAGGTTGATGGGTTTATCACATTTTGTTAGTACTACTGCTGCAAGTTTCTTCTTGCCAGAGAAGCCAAGAAAATCTGTAAAGTTCCTGACAAGTTCAGATATCAGAAACAGTGGTAAAATTGATGGGAAAAAGAGTCAGCATGATGAATAGGCTGGTACTGAACAGCAAGTGACAGATATGCCAACAGAAAACTGGCAGGACAGGGAGACATCTCCTTCACAGCAGATGAACAGAGATTCTCAGTCATTTTCAGGAAGAAAAAAGAAGGCAACTAATACAAAATACAGAACTGTGGAACCAATTTCTGGATCATGAGCACATCTGTTCTTCTGGATTATGAGACTCCAGTGGTGGAAATCTTCCCTGTACGTTGAACATTATCAGCACTGGGCAAACATAGCAGAGTACCAAAAACGGATCTGACTACTGATAATGCTGGTTCAGATAGGAACTGTTGTGAGTTTGTTAGCAATGAAAGCATTCATTCTCTCACTCTCTATTCTTCAGATCCCTAATAAGTTCCTCAGGAGACAACCAGATTTCCCCATTTATGCATGGCTGTATTGACCCAAAGCTTGGATGGGAGGCACCTAAAGAACAAACTGGTTGCACGAACAGGTGTAGGACATGTTTTTCTTTAACCTAAGCAAAATACTGTAAGGCACATTAGCTGTCTTTCAAAGTCATAAACAGAGGCCTAAGCATCTTTAGTAATTAAATATCCCATAGTGCTTTTCAAGAATCTTAGTAAATTTTTTACTCGGTAATTACCTTCTCTATCCCTCAAGCTCTCTCTGCAAGATTACCTAGATAAAGCATTCTTCATTTCCTCTCCTAAAAACCATATAGTGGTGTTAAGCAGCCGCTGTCCTCTGCCTCTGAGGTGGATGCTTTTTAGTGGAAAGCACAGTGAGATTAGATAACTCTAGACGCACCATCAAACATGCCCCATGCAAATAGCTGCAAAGTTTCAATGGTTGACGAGTACAATGTGCTCCCAGACCCTCAAATGAAAAGCATTATGAAAATGTAAAACGCACTGACTTCTGTTTAACCTGTACAGTCCTTTCTGTAAGTCTACACAAGCTGTTAGACTCACTTTATGCTACTTGAACACCTGTTGCAAACTTCTTCAATAATCAGAAAGCACACCCTCCCTGGTTCTACCTATGCTACTGAACTTGCTCTTGTTGTGTGTTAAAGTTGTTCTAGACACATTATACACTAAGTATATTCTTGCAATACATTTTTATTATCAGTATCTGAAATCCAGGTCTCACGTGTAGCTTTCCAAGTGCAAGTGATGAGGTCTGCGCATGCATTGGCGCAAAACACTTATTAGACAGCGAGAGAACAAGTTACCTGATCTGCAAGTACAAAACAGGACAAGCACTCACTCACACAATCAGTTGTGCAGTGAAGTCTTCACTCCTTTTCTTCACCATCTCTTAAATCCACATCCTGTCAGCAAGTTCGAAGAGAAGGAAGTGTCATCTAGCATTCCTTGAATAGTCTACACTTGTGGCCTAATCACATATTCGTGTATCAAACATGGTCATGTCTAGAAAAGTATAATGTTTGGAGGGCCATAGCAGTTTGGCCCAAATAGGTATTTTGACAGCACAGGTTGCTAACTATATTTTTTTGTATGAGCTGTCACTGGACTCTATTGGCTTGCATTGTATTTTCTTCTCAAGGAAAAGCTTTGTAAAAACTGCTCGAGCTTCACTGAGACATGTTAAAGAATTAATTACAAAGTAAAGCTGAAGGAGAAAATTAATTTTGGAAACACAAGAGGTTACTTTTCTTTTCCTCCCTTTTCTGGAAGTGGGGGAGGAAAGGCAGTTATTTTCATCTTCATGCTGGGGGCAGGAGTTGGGAGCTGTCCAGTCGATAACCTAGCCATCAGAACAAGGTTTGTAATTAAAAGGTCAGTGACCTGGAAAGCTAGGGCCTCACTCTCAGGGCTTCTCAGTAATGACGGCGCTATTAAATTAAGACTGTTATGAAATCAATGCTAAAAAAGCTTTCATGGTAACGAGATTCCATTCAAGGACATGCAAACTGCCTCATGAAATGGACTTAAATTATAAAAAAGAAAAGTAATAAAAGAGGGTTAAATTGAAATCTGCTGAAGAATTTACTTTCTTTAAAACCCTCCAGCAGTGGGCTGTGCCCCCTCCTCTCAGGTCCTCAAGGTGATCCACTTGGGTTTCTCTGGCAAAGGAGAAAAGGCAGGGGTTCAACTTCCAAGAAATGCAGACCTCAGAAAGAGGAAGAAAATTAAGTCAGTTTTCTACTGGAGATTCTGGGGCTGACAGCATTTGTTTCCAAGGAATCAAGTGTCTTTGAGCTCTGATTGGGAAGGGGCATGTACAATTAAATAATTTATTCATCTCTTCAGAAATCACCACAGACTGGCATCTTGACACTGGCAAAATTTTCTGGAAGTCTGATGCACTGCAAAAAACTGTGCAAGACTTTCTGGAAAACCCTGTGTAGCAACTCATTTCCTACTGGCCAAAGCAATAAAGCAGATCAGTAGACACAACATGTAAAAAGGGCAGCGCTTCCAACAACCTCCAACTCATCTCACCAAGCAAGAGTTCAACTGCTTTTGGAAGGATGTAGCCCATTATGTTACATATTTATATAAAAGACCAATCCAGGTAGCCTATCTTCTGAAGACTGTCCAACCTTCTGGGTAGACATTTTCCCAATATAACTCAACAATTACACATTCACTTGCCCTAACGCACTTCTGTTCTCCCATCACTATCATTTCTGAGCTCCTCATATGCTTTTGTCTGTTCCCACAATCCCACCCTGAGAAGGCATTACTGTACGCATTCTACAGATGAAAAGAACAAGCAACAAAGAAAAAAGTTCTTCATCCAAGATTACACAGTAAGTCTGCAACCTAGCAGTTTTTCCCTTCCCTGCCCCAAAAGACTAGCACCTTGAAAAATCGAGCTCCACATGTATAGTGCACTTCCACTCCCTTTCTCTATCTTGCCAGAAGTTACAGATTCAGAGTACACAAAATTAACAAGCCACATGAGTTACCGGATGGGTAACTGAGCAGTACAGGACATCTGAGGCACAACCGTTAGATGACAGACACATTTCCACAAGGGTTTAAACCCCACATGCTGTCTAATTACTCCCAAGGCGCCGCTGATTCTGTGGCATGTCATCAGCAGAATCAGCGAGTTGGACAAAAAACAAACAGCATCTTTTTTTCTTTCTTTTCTTTCAGATACTCTGAGGGGAAACAGCTGTTTTTCCCTTCATCTGAAGAAGTTCATGATAAAAAGGAGGAAATGTCATAAATTACACAAAATGCCAGTGTAAGCTTCAAAGAAAATGATAAATGATTCTAATAACTTGATGTTTCTCATTAATGCCTCTGTATTTGGGAGTTTAAAAGTGCTTAAGACAACAGAGAAATCTCATCCAACTTTTGAAAGACCTTTTATAAATCCAGGACACCCTCAGTCTCCCAACTGTCATCAACACTATCATCCCATGTTCTGGAGAGAGCAGTTCAGCAAACCCCTGACCTGCAAAGTAACCAGGAAAGTCTGCTTTCAGCCTCTGCAACTACTGCTTCACAAGAAACCAAACCCAGTCCAGCTGATGATCCTGCAGAAACTTTCATTTCTCGCTGCACTGAAATTTATTAAACAAAATCCAGTTCTTATATTAAATATTAACTAATATTAAAAGGAAATAAAATTTGATTGGCCTTTTTTTAGGAAGAAGACGCTTATAAAAAAGAAGAAAAAATGATAATTCAAGGTGGAACCATCTCTGCAAGTCTCAGAAGTGAAATTTCTTAGGCAAAGTCAGGATTGCAGGACCTGAAAGCTCACCCACAGCTAATCATAGAATCATAATGGTTGGAAGAGACCTCAAAGATCATGAAGTCCAACCATATACCCAATGCCACCATGCCCACTAAACCCACTAAACCACGTCTCAAAGGCATGTTCCAATCCTATCCCCTGTAGAGCTGGGGTAGTGGAAGGCTCCTGCAGGGGCAGGGCACCTGGTCCTTCCCCTCCGCATTCACAGGCACAAGGTGACCCAGCACCATCCTCTCCACTGTAGGAGTTTTTAACTAGATTTAGTGGGGAGTCCCAGACCTCTACTGTACAGTTCCACCAAAATAACCACAAAAGACAAGTTCATAAATGGTGTACAACTATCTATAAATATGAAAATTCCCCTCCACTGAAATTCTTCTGGGGTCCATAAAAAGATCTTCTACTGCAATTTCTGCTAGAACAAACGTGGATCAGAGCAACTGTGAAAAAAATACAAGGGTACTTCTGCATTATTTCCGACAAAGATGATTTTAAGAGAGATTCTTGTAACTGAAATGATTTCTCTACAGAAAGTGCTTTCTGGACTGGCAGTGAGAACTTCTCTACCAGACAGCCTAACTCTTTGTAAACTGGGGATAAACATTAGCATTGGGATGACAGTGACTGTATATCAGAGAACAGGGGGAACAGTCTACCAAACAGTGTAATCCCTCACTGACTCAGGACTAAACTAGCCACGACATCTACGTTTCAAGAATAATTGCCTCCATCTGCTAGAGCACATAGGTACCATGACAGTATGTGCCTTCTGCTCTCAAGCACTGAACAGAAGTCCTGTTGTAAGCTCAGTGGTCGGATTCCACATGGACATGTTTCCAGTGACTGCTGGGTACAGGCACTACTGGACCCTGCCCCTTCCTATCTCCTACTTATAAGTTTTCAAACAAACAATTAGCACAAAGGGAAGGAGGGCTAATTAACAAACAGAAACAAAAAACCAGCTCTACCAAACCATTTCTGCTTTTTAGTAATTATTAGCCAAGTAATTCATAAGAAGTATGAGTCGGGCCACAGTTTCCCTGTGCCTCCATCTCCCTACCCTTCCTCTTCTCCCAGTCAGGGATTTATTAAAATTAAACAGATTAGATGAAGCTCCTGATACTAAAAACTGTTCAGCGAAGCCTGCAGTGGGGAAGTGCAGAGCAAACACCAGAGACATTTGTCTCTAAATTGCTCTAAATACCTTCTGCAAATGAAATTCTAACCCAGCTGTGTTGAGAGAGAAAATGAGGAATAACTGGTCATTGTCAGCACAGAAGAAGATCAGGCAGTTATAATATTGCACGATATACTGGGGGCTAAGGATCTCTCGGCAACAATAGATTTTGTATCAGGTTACCTTGGGTAATCAGCACAGCTTTTAGGCTCAGCTTTCCCTTGCTTCATTGCTCCGATGATAGAGTTGAAATCCCCAAGCTTTTATGATTAATTACTCCCCATAGGTCCACATATTTCAAGGAAAATCTCATGGAGCACAGCAGCCAACAGACTCCAAATTTTAATGCCATCCTGATGGCAGGGCAGGGCAAGCAACATACCTATGTGATTGGAATGTTCTCTAACTGGCACTAGGACAAGCAGTGAGAGGATCACACTCAAAATGATGTACCCATGAACTACTTGTCATGACATCACTGCTAAAACACAAGACTGCCATTCCCTTCTTGGTCCTTTGCTATTCAGGATGAGCAAAGTAGTGCACGTACTTGAACTCTCCATCTCATGACATCAGGTCTCAGGCATCTCAATAAACAGTTCACAACCCCAAACACAGTAATATATATTTCATAGGCTTCTCTACTTTTCAAAACTCAAGGTCTTTAGCTGTAGAATTTGATGTACTCTGAAGTACACATGACTTCAGTCTATAAGCGGGCCGCTCCCCTCTGAAGTCTGGACTTTGTATTTTCAGTATCATTCCAACTGCTTAAAGTGCTCCATAGTGCATGCAATTAACTCCAAGGTATGATTGTCCTTATTATTTACATCTTGCGGTAAGGATCTAAGCAATATGGTCCCAGGAGGGTAGCATAAGATGGAGTGAATTTCACCTGAAATGCACTGTAAGTCGTGAACTAAAAACTTCAGAAAGAAAAAAAAAGAACAGAAGATAGTTCCGCTATGAGTCAGAAAGTAAAATAAATTCCTAGTAGGCAATGGCCAAAGTATATTCCATCTGTCTAAGACGATATAGGATTTGTCAGGATCGGTTCTATCCCTGCTATAGAAAAGGGCTAAACTCAGTCAGTAGTTTACCATTTCAGCCTGAAAGTCAGGTTGACCCCAAGCTTGACCTTAACCTGACCTTGTTTACTTTCACCAAGTCCTTTGCCCTTCATTCCTCTCTCTGGCTCTCTTCGGAAACATTCGACCTTTTCACCTAGAAGCTGGCCATCCTAAAGCCAATGTCACTAAGGTTAGAACTGACCAACTAGTCCACAAGTCTAAACTGTCCTCATTGCAGAAAAGATCTGATAATAGTTAACCCAGAATCTTCCAATGCGTCTTCTGTGTTCTATAATTCCACATCTGGTGCCAACATTGCTCTAGTCAGTTTGGAAGAAACGAGACTGATTATTTCTTACAAACTTCAACTCTTTTTGTGAGACAGACTATTTGCTTTGTCCTTACCACCTAATTTTCCATCGCAATACACTTTGGCTTTACACGAACTCAACCTCCCTCATTAACGCTGAGACCACAAACTTAAGAGTCCATACCTTTCTTCTTCAGAAATGCTCTTCTGGTTGCAAGAGGACTTTGGCGGACTCGTGGATTCTGTAAAAACTTCACTGCTGTCACAATCTGACGAGGGTAGGAGGATTGGAGAAACAGAAGAGAGAAAAGATCCAAGTTAAGAACAGTCAAATTCCTATTTTACATTATGCATTCTGTACTGCAAAGTAAGGCACAGCATCCAACACATGGAGATGGTCTGCAGCTGACACCGATTCAACTTTCAGAAACAGTTCAATGAGCACCAGAGTTTGTGGCTCAACTCTAATCAGACAGCACAATTGTGGTATTTCAACCTAGAATTTTCTTGCTGAATTACTCTTGGAGCAGTTCGACCTGTACAAAAAACTCCATTAAGATTCTTACGGGTTTATGTCATTTATCTTGAGATTTTCCTACCTAAGTTGGTGCCTATAGTTGAGGGCAACCTTGAGACAATGCATGTGATCTATAACAGTAGGCTTACTGGTAAGAATGCTTCCTTACTAAAAGCTCCCTGCAAATTCTAAGAGATAAAGGCCTTTTCAGCCATCATTCTAACTGACTGAAAGCAATAAATAAACCTCAACTTGTCACGACTGGAAAAGAAGCAACTTCATATGTTTTGGATCACATAACAAAAATATCAAAAAAGCCACTTTTCATGACATAAATGGGTAGGTGAGTATTTAAATTTATGTTCCACACCGGCAGAAATCACAGATCACTTTTGTCTAAAGACTGACATCTGCATCCTTCTTGAAGGTGACAGAGCACTTGAAACAAACCACTTATTCAAACAAAGGGTAAAGTATGGGAAAATACTCAATGGCATCAACGACAACAGCACTAGGGGTTTTGTACATTGCCATTTAGTGCCAATAAAAGGCATCTGATTTTTTTTTTTTTGGTATGGTAGGTCAACTTGCCACATACTGTCCTATACTATTACACACATTATTACATGTTGCTGCACTACTGATTCACTTTTATACAAAGACATCTGTTCTGATTGTGGCATCAGGGGGAATTACGTGCCTGAAGTTAACAGCACTTAGAAGATGGACACATGCATGTGAACTAGTGGAAGAGATTACTTCCTTCCTCTAGAGCTAAAAATAACCATGCATATGCACGGGAGAGGTTCTTCTCCCCAGACACTGGCATAAACCTTTTCCTAAAATGATGGTATATGGGGGACCTATGTTAAATAGGTCTTGAAGAGTTTATCTTAAAATACAGTTTCTGGCATTCAGTTCCAAAAAGATTTTCACAACTTTTCACAGCACAAAAAGAAGGCAAAAAAAATAGCATCACTACTGAAATCACTAAGTTTCACTTTGTGTTTGAATCAAACCCTTCGAATATGCATTTCTGGTCAGAGAGCAAAGTTCTGATGGGTTTAATGGCACTTTCAATGTACTCCTCAGTGCATTCCATCAATGTTTTTTTTCTTTTAAATTGCATCTCTTATTTCTTTAAATACATTAATCAGGCTAGTGTAGGCAAAACGGATCCATTGGACAATGCAATAAACATGAATTATCATCTATCCAACACGCATAATGGCTTAAAAATACATAATAGCAGGTGTAGTTTAAATGATTAGTTATTACACCTGTGGTGGGTCTGATTCAATTGGGGAAAATCATCTTTAATAGGTTAAAAGGTTTAGATCACCAGGCTTCCCTTAAAGTGGCTGTAGAGAGGGTATGATGGAGTACGCTGTCATTACTAATTCATTTAAGAAAAACATGGGGGATACAGCAAAGAACAGCATAAACGAGCGAATCCAATTTAAACATCAGGTAAAGCAGAAAACACCTTTTAAAAAAGCATGATAAACGACTTTGGAAGAGAGATGATATTGACATATTTATTTTAACGGGAATTTGACAAAGTCCCAGCACACTTCAAAGTTGGGAGGATAAAATGAATGGGGTATTTTTAATTCTTTTCCCTTTCTTATTTTCCTTCATTTTTTCCCTGAAGTTTACATTCAGTAATTTTGAACTATAAAATACTATAGCAAAATACCCCACGTAAAGTACACTTCGGTTTCATTTATGTGCACTTGATCTGTCTCCAGCCGAAATGCAGGTGACAGGCAAATCACAGATTTAAACTGTCCTGATATTGCTACGCCAGATGCAGAAATATAAAGCGCCCAAACTAATAACCTTAAGACAATATGCTGAATAAGAAAGATGCCGAAATGAGCAGACCAACAGATACGTGAACATATCAAAACCAGTTTCCTTCTAACAATAATTACTTATTTGTTTCTTCAGAAACTCCTCAACACTCCCTCCTACATTTAGTGAGCTAGAGACGCAGACACAAACGGCCTGCAGACGTGAAATTCTGCAAGCTCTCATATTTAATTATTGGTTTTTAAGCATTAAAAAACCTGTAAGAAATAAGCAGTATTTTTCATTGTGCTATTTCAATCACAACCATGTGAACATTTTATTGATTCTAACCCTTTATTAAAACTTATTTTCCCTTGTAAAAATGTAAACATTTCAGTAGTAAATTTCACTCCAAAATAAACTTCTATTTTATCTTTCCCCTGCATCACTTCCTCCATTATGCACAACATTTTTAATCTTAAAAAAAAAAAAAATAAATTACAAGCAACAACAAACTTCATAAAAAAGAATCCTGGACATGTATTCCTCCTCCTAATAATCCCATGTTTCTCATATTTGTGCTTGCATTTACCTCTGAACATTCCTCCTGTAAGCTGAGCTGAAACTTCATTTTTATAATTCATCTTGTATACAAGAGCAACTTATGAAGCAATTTTGGCCATGTCAAAATGCCAATATTTTCAACAAACAGACACACGAAGTTTCCTACCTTCTATGGATCATTTTCTTTGCACAAACAAGGGCAACTGCAGTCCATAATTTAAACAACAGAAAAAGGAAGAGGACGCTGAGAAGACTTTGCAGCCCTGTGTACAGCCAAAAACATCACGCAGCAAACAGCGCTCTGACTCAGCTGGTAACATTGTTCCATACTATTACTGTATCATTTGTAACACTTCTCCAAATTTTTACAGTATTAGAACACTGCCAAATAATGTGCATTGTATCACTACTCTGATTCTTAGACTGCCAGCACACACTGGCCAGCAAACTAGTTCTATCTGGTGGATCAGGTACATATTTCTCTTAATGAAAGACAGTGTATTTGGCTTTTAAAAGCAGGTCAATTCCATAAACTTGCTATCCCGCCACCTCTTGTCCTGTAGTGATGAGATACACATACAGACACATTTCTGACTGGGTGCTGATGGGTGGAATCCTGCAGCAGGTCTTGTCCTATGGTTTGATTTTCTAATTAGAAGACGAATGTAACTATTCATGGATTATATTTGCGTCTGGTCAAATTACATGAATTCAGGCCAAATATTCTGTTTCAATGTCAAAGATATAAAACGGAGGCAGGAACTTTATTGCAGATGTTGTGGGAGTGCAGCAGGCCGGTGAAATTCTGGGCCAACACACAGCACTTTGACGTTACAGCCAAGGTCCCCCATTCCAAATCTCCCTTCCTTTTCTGTTAACAGGGAAGGTAAATCCAGCCTTATTTCTTACTATGCTCAAAGCTGCAGCGTTTCCAATGACGCAATCTAAGCTACTTTATCAGTTACTAATATTAGAAAAATAAACCATGAAATTCAAAATACTGTTGCAAATGCCCACTTTCTACCATCTAAAAAAACCCAAAAACCAAACCCCAAACCCAATCAATTAAAAATGTAAACAAAAATCACCTTCATCAGTAAAAGTTCCATGGGATTTGGTAACAGAGTTAGTTCCACGTGGAAAACAGAACCAAAAGCCACCAGGAGCGCAGCCCGTAAGAGCTCTAATAGAGTTCCCTATAGGTTATTACTAAACAGCATTTGTTGATAGACTGAGACTTTGAGATGACCTGTGATGTAAAGGTTGGGTCTGAATTATATGTTGCAAGGGATGGTATTTTGTCTTTCTGAGTGGATCTGTATCTGTTTAAATGCAACACTTCTTTTCATTAAGCAGAGGCGGTACAGGCCATGAACTATGCACAGACAGTTTACATTACATGTGCGGAAGCAATCAACACTGGCAATATACATGACGTATGTAAAAGAAGTTGGAATTAATTTTTTTTCAGTGTATTAAAAAATAATAATATGGCAGTATCAACAAACACTCAACCTATTTCAGCCAGAGCAGAAGGCCACAGCTATAGGGCAAATGGAACTGATCAATATATTAGCCTACAGCAACACCCCCTCAGTGTACGGCTGTGTGTTTGCAAGGCTCAGAAGATTAAATTGTCTGTGAAAGGTTTCTGCACTCCTACTCTAAAGGAGATACCCAGAATCCTGTTAACAAGCATCAGGCTAAAGCCAACTTACGTTTTAACAAGGGCTGACTTAAAAGCCTGGCACTGCAACGAACAAGAAAACCCCTTCAAACAGAAATGCTGCATTTTAGTAAGAAATCAGTGCTCTGCCAGGACTAACTTGACAAATATGGTTATCGGTGGCACACGGAAATAGTTGCAAAGCAGCTGTTAATCAGGGAAACACATCATAGAACGCTGATGCTAGCACTCATGAAAAAATGCAAGGGGCTAATTATGAAGCCGTATATCTCACTAAAGAGGCACTGCTCCTTGAGATTCCAGGCAGAGCTCTCCCCGAGCCAGGGTCCTGGGACACTACAGACACAACGTTCTCTAACACAAGCTTCCTTCTCCCAGGACAAACCTTTTCCAGGTTAAGTGTTCTGGGCCTCAGAATTCCTGTGAAATTCGTATTTCACAGAAACTGCTTGTTATTTCTAAAGAAATTCTCTGCAGGTCAGTCAGGAGAGAGGGAACACTTTAAAGCTCCTATGATTTCACTGAAATTTTTACGAAACCGTACAGAACCCCAGGAATTAGTTCCGTTGTGAGAGAACCTAGAAACCTATAAAGTTTGGCAGATCTCAAAGTCGTATCAAAAAAAGTTTAAGAATGCAATAACAACAACAAAAAAATCCTCAGGTAAAACAGAGGGAAAAAAAAATAGTAATACAATTTAAAGCAAGATTCACAGGAGTCAGAACGAGAAAAGAACAAAGGCAAGGAAGAAACAGGCTTCAAACCATATCTGAGATTAAGAACTAAAAGAATACGGAAAAGTAACCAAAAAAAAAGGGTAATACGAGCTAAAAATGAAAAATCCCAGATGCCCGGAACCTCAGACCAGAGAGTTCTATGAATGAAATCGAACTCAAAATCGTCGACACCAACAGCAACCAGACGAAAGGCAAGA
>NW_009626144.1:0-6634 GCF_000690535.1 Cariama cristata | reverse complement strand
GGCTCATGTTCAGCCACTGTCGACCAACAGCCTCAGGCCCTTTTCTGCCAGGCACCTTTCCAGCCACTCGTCCCCAGGCCTGTAGCGTTGCGTGGGGTTGTTGTGACCCAAGTGCAGGACCTGGTGCTGGGCCTTGTAGAACCTCATACAATCGGCCTCGGCCCATCGATCCAGCCTGGCCAGATCCCTCTTGCGCCATTACAAGATAGCAGGAGCAAGCAGCCAGGACCTGCCTTTTCATGGGCCCCATTACTTGTGTGTATCAAAACAACCATCCAAAATACTATGGTAGTACTTTCATCAGGCACACCCTTTCCTCATTGTTGAGAGGACGAGGTTATCCTATTTCAGATACTTAATTTCAACATTCCCAGATGGCCCATTTGTGAAGCAATGCTTCTATCAAGTAGCTATCAGGGAGCTAACCCAGCAGTCTTCAAGCTGGTATTCCCCCAACAGCCCATCTATAAATCCACCACAGATGCAACCGCCAGTGAAAGCGGTGTCACAAGAGGCATTGAGTGGATTGCCCTAACTTCTGCAGAAGAGACCAACAGCAGATGTCACCTTCATTTCATCCCAGCAACTTCTCTCAACAGTAAAAGGATACAAGGCAAGAGGAGATGGAGACAGAACTCCATCCACTTTGCAAGCTGTTGGAGAAGATTGGTTTCCACCCAGCATTTCCCTGCCACCCCTCCTTAGTCTTACAGTCAAACAGGGTGAAGAAAATGAAGTGTTTCAGTATTCATAAAAAAGAGCTTGAAGTACTATAACAGCTTTATAGTCATGCCACATAAAAGAGAAATTGTGTAAAAGATAATACTGATATTCAAAAATGTACTGAGAACTTCACGTTGCGTGCTGCCATAGATAGCTGTATAAGCCTGATGGCAACGTCAGCTCCGTTATTTCAGATGAAGGCAGTAAGCGTGATTCTGGATTCCATAATCAGAATGCAAATGAATAAAATAATCCTTTACATCGAGATTAAGGAATATTTTGCATATATTGCAAAATACTATTACCCTGCCTGCTGCCTTCTGTGCATTCCTACAAGTTAATCAAGGTGAAGTGTGCAGTCAATCATGCTTTGAAACAGCTAACATTTTATGCTGAAATTCCACAAATGAGCATTTTGTTACAAGATGGATTTCATTTTATTAGCAGACACAGGCTGGCTTCAATACCACTGTCAGCAAGATTTTAAATTGACACCTCCATTAAAAATGCTTGTATAAAAAAAAATACATCGTTTTGTCCATCAATGCAGAAATCTCACGTACGCTTTTGAAAGAAGTCTTGCAAAAGTGAGTTTTACAACAAGTAATTAAACAGTGGCTTTTGCAATATTTTCCCCCCAAAGGTGATTCTACATTCCCTGTAAGGCAACAACAACCATATGCATGAAAACGCAGCTAGTCTGATCTACACGTTTTAACTTATTACTCCACTTACAGATAAATCAAAGTGGACGCTTGTTATAATCAACAAGGTTTTATGGAGGTGTAACATATGCTTAGGAACATTTATAATCATGCTGCAAGACAGATATTACCTCCAACAAAACCTACCAAGTTATTTTCTTTTGGGGCTCCAACAATATTGCAGAAGACTGCAACCTAGCTATTAACATGCTTTTCACATCACTGAATTAAGATTAGACATTCAAGTTGTGTCATGTAAATGCCATCAATTTTCTCTTAAGAGAATTACTTTACAGCTGCACAGCCCAATAAAAAAGCTTTTTTAACACAGAAGACCAAAGCCATTTTATTTTGTGTTCATGGAGAAACATTAAAAGAGTAGTTTGACAGAACTTTAAGGAAGGAAACCACACTGGATAATTCAAGTACTTTTCTATTCCAGAAACATTTTTTTTCCCCCTGAAATTCATACTTGAAGGTCATAAGAAGTTTCACAGGGTTTTTTGTTTCTTATTGTTAAACTATAGCAACCATGATTCATAAGCAGAAATACCGTTCTAAAGCATTAAGCCGTAGGTGTTATCTGGAATGGCATTCATTTTGCAGGGATGATGATGTTAAGAAGTCCAGGAAATGCTGCCACACCACTGAAATTAAGGGCAGGCATGTTTCAGAGCAAAGTTAAGGGATCAAACATCTCTCTCAAACAAGAGGTACATGATTCTCCATACTCCCCCTGCCACACCCACCTGAAATTTTAACAGTCATTGCACTTACATATATGAACGAAAAGTAACCAAGAATGCCTGTTAAATTCTTGACATATGTCTACAATAAACACCAACGACTGCAGCTTTGAGAGCAACCGCAACTGTTCAAGCAGTGGAACCCTACACTTGAACCTGCAGAAGCACTCTAAGTCGACTTAAAAGTGCTAGACGGTTGCCACCAAATACCTCCGCTTCAGCCCCGCTGACTTCCAGATGTTTTCTGAAGTGTCTGAAAGCTATAAAGGGAAGAGACTCACCAAGGACCAACCTATAAATCCTCACTCTTGACTTTAAGCCATTTTTAGGAGACTCATAGCAGAGAAGAACATTTGTGACATCTTCTGCAATAAATTTGCATATATGCTGATTTACAGTGGGCTAGAAATGTATAAAACTGGTAAGAAAGAGCAACTGATGTCCTCGAACTGTTAAAGACCTCTATGCTGACCCGAAATACAAATGTAAACGTATTCTGGAAACTGATGTAACTGCAAGTCCTGGGAAAGAATGAAGATGTCACTAGTTAAATCTGTGTAAGTAGTACAGCACAGTAAAAGCAGCTCTGAAGAACACAGCAGTTGGTACAAACAGCATGACCATCAGGTCCTCAGTATTACAGGGATTCTTCTTTGGACTAACTCTAGCCTGGCTCCTAAATTAGACATTAGTCTTCAAAGTTGCATGCACTTAATACAACAGTGAAGATCCTAAATCAAATACTTGCATTCATTTCATATAAGATGTTCAAAGTTTGACCCATTTCATTGCAGCCTCATTTTTAAAGTACCATAAACTACATTACCTCCTTCCTCTCGCCCATCACTGTATCTCAGCACAATCATTAATTGTTAATTATTCTAGATACAACAAACTTTTAAGGTACCACAATAAGCCTCACTGGTCTGAAACAGTGACTACACATCTAGGAAGAACAGGGGAATTACGTACAGATACAAGATAACAGTAAATTATCATAGGTCATTAACAGTATTTTATCAGAGGTTATCTTATTTAATACACTCAACATTAACTGCAACCTAAAGATCACCAACAGAAACTTCTCAATATCTATTCTGTCCATCATTTCAAGTTTACTCCAGATCAATATGCAGAGTTTGATTTCTACATCAAGCCCCCAAACTGCTTGGAATATACGATACAATATTACTAACACAGCTAAAATAAAACAGAGTACAACAGAATGTTTGGCAATGAGCTTGAATAGGACACGTGAAAATAGCTCTTGGTGTTTTCTTCTTGGCTAACAATTTAGCACTGAGCACTGCTTCACCTGGTGAACTGGCAAACGCGGTCCACTCGGACTAGAAAAAGCAAGCAAGAGGAATAGAAAGACACCAAGTCTGGTATGAACAAGAGATCCAATAAATACAAGAATGAGACTTCAATTTCTGTATTTTAATATGGTATGCAAACCATATTGCCCTTCACATTTGAACCGCATGACTTCAGTACTGGCTGTGCAAGAGCAAAAATTGAAAGTGGGACTTACTTTCAGCATTTATAAACCCTGATTTTCCAGTAAATTTTGTGTTATCTCCCCTTCCACAGAGGACATATGAGCACACTTTGATCTCTTCTCACTAAAATGAGTCTTCTTCCACAATGGCCATGAAACCGATCGCTAGTGTGAGACAAATTAGTTTTGGCACAGGTATATTTATTTGCCTATAAAGAGCTTCTAGCCCACCCCCCCAAAGATGAAACTAGCACATTACTTCAAAACTCGATTAAATACAAACTATGACACTGAAGCTGTTATCTTCTAAACTAGGGATCTGCAATGTTTCAATGATAGCGTGCGCTCTGTATTATTGGTTTCCAAATTAGTCAGGATGCCAGCAGAAACTTAGGGGACCCAATAGATGTTTGTTCTCTCTCTCTCTCTCCTGCCACCCTCGCAAGTAATAATATATAACCAATCCTCTTATCTGCAGTATTTTGCTGGGATGCAAACTGTAGCTTCAAGCCAAATCTCAGTCAGTTCAGAATTTGTTGGGAATTGGAATCGTTTTCTCACAGATGGCTCTCGGAAGGAGCTGTAGTTCCCCACTCCCGGGGCCAGTTCTGTTCAAAAATGCATTTACATGCCATCTCTGGACTCCACAGCAGACCACTGACTTCTGTTCCATGTCCACCTATGCCTGCGTAATTCCTTTGACAGTCACTGGGTTGCTCGTGAGTGAGGATTGTGGATAAAAGGTATGAGCCATGTTTAAAAAACACATCTCTGAACAGCAGGTCTGGAAATTGTATCTCAAAAATGCATGAAAGATACACTTGTGCTCACCACATCTTCTCAGCAGCTCCCTACTATTCCAGAAACCGGTAACCTACAGAATTCAATAAACACTACTAATTAATTATGGGTTAATCTGAAGGTCCGGAAAGGTAAGCCGTACACCAGACATTTTCACCAATATCTTGAAAAGTAGCGACTGTGGTTACAGCTACTTCTGAATCCTTCAACAAAACTGAAGATTTCCAAAGGACACGATGTATCAGCAGATCCCTTTGAGTCTGTTTTCTTTCAATGCAGCCTCTCAGTTACAACCCTTTGGTTATAGCTCCCCAGAACTTTTACTCTGAAGATCCAGAGGATGGCAGGGATGGTACTAACAAATATTAAAACCATCCTTTGCCCTGAGAATAGAAAAACGCTGCCCCTGCATGTTTCGCTCAAAAACAGGATTTAAGAGGGAACTCTGACCTCCTGCTTTTAGTCAGTCCTTAACAATTTACTAAAATAAATTCAGTTCCCCTAATTACCCTACTGGCCTTTTATAAGGCAGGTAGAGATCACATACTACAGGAAATTGCAATCAACAAGAAAGCAGCAAACAATACTGCCATAAAAATGTCTCATACATTAATCTATAAAGCAGCAGTTTAAGATCACTCCTAAAGGTCAATTCACAAAATCTGCTGGGGATGGGTGTCTCTCTTCTTTGGCCAAAAGCAGGATGAATTGGTTGTCTGAAAAAAAACCTTAAACCTGCAAACCAAGAGCCTGGTATTCAAGCAGACACATTCAAATGTACCTTCTTAAAAAAAAAGAATAAATAAATATGGCAGGAAAGGCCTTGAGGACATGAAGCAGTCTACTATACTCTCTTCCAAAAAATATCTAGAGCTTTCCCAAAATGGACCATGAATTGCTATCAGCCAGATGTTGAACATTCAGAGAAGCTCAAGGCTAACAGATTCATTTCATAGGCACTCCTGTTTACAAATAAGATTAATAGAAACAGCAAAAGGCATTTTTTCAAACTATTTAACTACTAATACCTATTCTTTAAAGCGATGAAAGGGCAGTCCTGTAGTTGGCCTGAAACCCAGTTCCCTTTTCCCTCCGTACATCCTGTGCTACTTTTGGTAAGCAACTCGGACGCACGTATAATTTCAAAGGTATTTAGGTACCCAGTTCCCAGACAGATCCTATCAATACTTACGCATATCTAGATAAGTGATTATAGCACTTCTGAAAATGCACAGATCACAGCTCCAGATCAAGGCTGCAGAAGAGAAGCTACACTCAGAAGAGTTCTCTGTGCTACAAAGTTTACACTAGGGGTTTAGCCACCTATGTAGCTACACCCTTTAAGGGCGGGCTGAAAATGAGTGCGGACACTAAACAAGGAAACTAAACAAGGAAACATGCAAACACAAACAAGTTAACAAAAAAAAAAAAACACCCCAATGTTTAACTTCGGAAAAAAATAAGTCAACTCTTCTTAAACCTGAGATAGAGCACTGTTGTCCTCAAATAAAGAAACTCAGTTCTTTCCATGAGATTTTTATAACTGAGCTCCTCAGCTACACTACAGCCACTTCAACCCAAGCGGTGTTAGTGCTGGAAGATGCCTTCGTGTAGGAAATTCTGTGATGATTGCAGCATATTTCCCACTGTTGGTCAGACTACAGTCAGTTCAGCCATCAGACCTTTCTCTACACTAAAGCTAACTCACAATGGTTCCTATTCAACTGATTTTTATTCCTTCTGTAGGAAAGTCTAGGTTGGGAGGGTTCAATGTCCATGTACTACTGCCTCGGTGGCACTTCTGCAGGTGTGGATGCCGCAGAAGGACAATATTCTCCTTCCAAACAATAGTCACAGACTGTTCAAGAAACACAAGGAAAACTAGAAATGATGTAGTCAGCTCTTTGTGTACACACCTTAAAATATGAAAGGCTATCCCCCCCACCGAAAAATCTGTTACAGAAAGTCCACAAGTGCAATATAAAAGACATTCAACTGAAAATAAAACAGGTCTGAAAAGAAACATCGGTTTTCACGCTTCACAGGCACAGTTATCCCGGATAGAAAGCAGTTAATGAATTTTCGAAAATTCAATCATTACTAGCATTTTCAGAAATCCAATAATTATTCAGCGTTCTCCCTTCAATTCGCTGTAAGGG
>NW_009626143.1:0-915 GCF_000690535.1 Cariama cristata | reverse complement strand
CCATCCTTTATTGGATGCAAGGGGAAACAGTCACAAAAGCTTAGGAAAAGGCTGAGGTACTTAATGGCTTCTTTGCCTCAGTCTTTAATAGTGAGACCAGTCGTTCTCCAGGTATCCAGCCCCCTGAGCTGGAAGACAGGGACAGGGAGCAGAATGAAGACCCCATAATCCAAGGGAAATGGTCAGCGACCTGCTATACCACTTGGACACACACAAGTCTATGGGGCCAGATGGGATCCAGCCAAGTGCACTGAGGGAGCTAACAGAAGTGCTCACCGAGCCACTTTCCATCATTTATCAGCAGCCCTGGTTATCGGGGTGGTCCCAGTTGACTGAAGGTTAGCAAATGTGACGCCCATCTACAAGAAGGGCTGGAAGGAGGATCCAAGGAACTACAAGCCTGTCAGCCTGACCTCGGTGCTGGGCAAAGATATGGAGCAGATCATGTTGAGTGCCACCACGCAGCACGTACAGGACAACCAGGTGATGAGGCCCAGTCAGCATGGGTTTATGAAAGGCAGTTCCTGCTTGACTGACCTGATCTTCTATGAAAAGGTGACCCACTTAGTCGATGAAGGAAAGGCTGTGGATGTTGCCTACCTACACATTAGTAAAGCCTTTGACACTGTTTCCCGCAGCACTCTCCTGGAGAAACTGACTGTTCATGGCTTGGATGGGTGTGCTCTTTGCTGGGTAAAAAACATGCTGGATGGCAGGGCCCAAAGAGCGGCGGCGAATGGAGTTAAATCCAGTTGGCGGCTGGTCACAAGTGGTGTTCCCCAGGGCTCATTTTGAGGACAGTTCTGTTTAATATCTTTATCAGTGACCTGGATGAGTGGATCAAGTGCACTCTCAGTCAGTTTTGATCTGCTTGAGGGTAAGGAGACTCTACAGAGGGATCTGGACAGACTGGAT
>NW_009626142.1:0-15964 GCF_000690535.1 Cariama cristata | reverse complement strand
GCCTTTTGTGGGAGTAAGCTTACTAAGATAGGTCAAAATCACTTTGATTTCAATTTCAAAGAAAATTTAAACTTTTAAGTACACTAAATTTATCATCAAAAACAGGAAGAATTCAGCTTCATTAAAAAGCAAACAAACAAAAACAATCCAAAAACGCAGAAAGTACAATCATCATTTAAAAACAAAATCAAAGCAACCCAGGTGTCCTTTCAGACTAAGGACCGTGTTGAGAGAAAAAAAAAAAAAAAAAGTTTGTGTGAAATCTTACAGGATGTCTCTGCAAGAATGAATGAACTTATACACAGTCTGTAACTCCTACAGTAGGATGCTTTTTTTGTTTGTTTGGTTGTTTTTTTTACTCGCAGGGAGAATCTACAAGGCAACACAATGTAAAAGCTTCAACAGAATCTAAATAGTTACCTTGTAGTAATTGCTAAATTGCAATAACTGTGAACTTAGGAGAGAGAGGCACTATCTGTGTCTAAATTGGGGCATCTAATGAGGAGCTTATCTCCCCCTACTTTTCACATATTAGGCTATGCAGAATTTGAAATTTCCCTGTCCTTGTGAAATGACTGACAAAGCCATCAATATCTTGTACGGTATTCACAACTATCAGCGTAAGTACCTCTGTCCTCCCATGTCCTCTGCTGTGGCAATTATTCGACTTTCTTTAGCGTCTCTTAAAGAACACTGAAAAACAGAATAAAAAACTGTGCTTTACTATTCATCAGGTTTAAGTACTGGACTGGGGTTTCAAGGATAAATAAATTATACACTCAGTCCCTGTCACATGGAAATTGAGGTGTCATTGAACTAATGGGCATCTTCAGAAAATGACTGTCAATTAAATATGTTATTTTAGGACAGTAATAGAAGTAATTATCTTTTGTGCCAGGACAGAAAAAATTAGTACTGAGAGGCCATGATGAGTCCATAGTATCAGTCAATAAAGGAAATTTTCTACAGTTACTTGACCTGATTCTCAAAGATGATGTTACAGCAAATGTCATGGAGCAGTATATAGTACAAAATAAACCAATGGCATCAACAGGTTGAATCTCATTCAGAGTAAAAAGGATGCTGGGACCTATAATTAAATTGATGGTGTTTGGGGGAATAATATGAAGAACTACCATAGGATAAGTTTTCCAGTATAATAAAGGAAGCTAGCGTTTATGAAAAACATTAACCTAGGAACTGTTACAGTGTCCTTAGAAGATAGGCTTGGGAGGGAAGATTAAGTGAGAATTTGGATATGAGGAGTTTGATACTCACTGTCCTTCATTATCTCAAAGCATCTCACCCCAATCAGAGCCAGCATATAGACTATGCATCTATTCTAACTGAAGAACTTCAGTGTGTGTTTATTAACATACAGGTTGATGTAACTGCATATGACTCAGTAAACAAGCAGACTTATTGTCACTAAGTATTTTGGTGGGTGTTTGTGGAAGGTAGGATAGTTGTTTCATTCCTAACTGAATCAGAGTTGTTAGTAAGCCAGGTAAACATGGCAATGCCGTCTGTTTTACCATAATAATATTTGCCTCATCAAACAGATTAACTAGTCCTCCATTTTGGCAGTCTTATAAACTGACTTCCTCAATTAGTTAGAGGTGAACAACCTTATAGTGGGGAACAAAGACGGGAAGAGAAAATGCCAGAGGGTGGCTATAATTTATGAGTGGTCTCAAAGCAGAGAGATCAGCATGATCAGCAGAATGGGCTCTCTTGGGGAAATGCAACCTGAGAACCTTTTTTCCAGGATCAGGGAAAGTGTCCATGGCAGCAAGGAGAAAGATCTTGCACCTCTAATGGTGGTGGAAGTCCAATAAATGCATGCTTTTTTTCTCTCTCACTTTCTCACTTTTTTTTTTTTTTTTAAATTCCAATTAATGTGCTGTCTGTTATGGATGCACTTTACCTCTATCAGCTCCAAGATGTACTTTAGAGGTTGGCATAATCAGTCAGAAGTGAGAGAGAGGTGGTTAGCAGTGAGAGCCAGGAAAGCCCTCTTGATACATAGGAAAGTAGGAAAGATGTTCCTGATCCTCTGAAAGGGAAAGACATGGGAAAGTTAGAGTAGGGTATAGGGGATGTCAGATAGAAGTGTCAAAAGGGTTTTAACCAAAGAGTATTTTCATTTTGCTTCTTCCTTCCCCATGTTGCTAACAGAGGCAGCTGACAGACACAGTAGCTTGTGCAACTTTTCATTGATCCTGCTTCAAGATCTTCCAGATGAACTAGGAAAGTCATTGGAGACTGTTGGGGCACTCCTGGGAATCCTTTGAGGAACATCAGGGCACCTGCTGCTGCCAGAAGAAGTGAGAAGTACAGGAGGCTGTGACTTCTGGCAACGTGTTCTTCCACGTGGACAGTGGTGATATTGCCAGGAGCAGCCTGGAGGGTACAAAAAATTACTGTAGAGCTCTGATGGTGGCAGTTAGGGGAATGGGGACTCAGGTGATGTTTTCCTCAGTTCTGCTGGTGAGGGGAAAAGGTGTAACTAGGAGGACACTGGTACTGGTTATCAACGATTGGTGGCAGAGTTGATGGCAGCAACACAATTTTGGTTTCTATGGCCATGGGAGCCTGTTCAAGGATCAATATCCACTTGGGAGAGATGGGATTCATCTCACTAAGCAGGGCAAAAGTATCTTTGCCAGTAAGACTCAATAGTAAGAAAGACTGTAAATTAGAATTGACATGGAAGGGATAAAGTTAACACATATGAAACAGTGACAAACAGGGTTGACAAGCAAAAGGCCTGGGGTGAGGTGAACGAAAATGAATTTAAAAGTCAATAAAACAAGTCTTAAGCAGAGTCACCTCAAGCATTTCCATATAAGCAAGGAAGTGCTTACAAAGCATAATTATGGAAAAAAAAAAACAACAGACCTTTTCTGGGAAATCTGCATGCCAGATTGCATCTCTGAAGTGCCTGTACAGCAATGTATGCAGCATGGAAAATAAACATGACATATTAGACATTTGTGTTTATTTGCAGGGCTGTGATCCTGTTGGGATCACAGAAGTGCGGTGAAATGTCTTGCATGACTGGAGTGCTGCAGTAGAGAGATATAGACTCTTTAGGAAGGATAGGGCAGGAAAACAAGGAGGTTGAGTTGCCTTTTATGAGAAAGAGCAGTTGGATTACACAGAGTTCTGCCTGGGGATGGATAATAAGCAACCTGAGAGCTTACGGGTAAGGATTAAAGAGCAGACCAGGCCATTATGCATGACATACTGGATGTCTGCTATAGGAGACCTGATCAGGAAGAACAAGTAGATGAGGCTGGAAGTGACATCACATTCACAGGCCATGCTTCTCATGAGTGACTTCAATTACCCTGATATAAGCTGGTGTAACAGCGCAACAGGAAATAAGCACTCCAGGAGGTTCCTGAAAAGCACCAATGAGAGCTTCCTGACCCAAAAGACAGAAGATCCAATGAGAAGAGGTGCTTTGCTGGACCTTGTACTTACAAACAAGGAGTGACTCACAGAGCATGTGAAGGTCAAAGGGAGCCTTGACTGCACTGACTATGAGATGATGGAATTCAGGATCTTCGGCAGAGGGAGCAAGGCAAAAAGAAAGACCACAGCCCTGGACTTCAGGAAAGTAATCTTTGGCCTCTTCAAGGAACTGTTCAGAAAAATCCCATGGGAAATGGTTGTGGAGAGGAGTCCAGGAGACCTCATTGATTTTTCAAGGATCGCTGACTCCTAGCTCTGGAATGGCTCACCCCCATATGTACGAAATCAAGCAAAGGTGACAGAAGGATGTATGGACGGACAAGGAGCTCCCAAGAAAATATATAAAGGAAGGGAGGTGATGTCCCATCCCACTCGGCGGGGGTGGAGAGAGGTGATCTTTTACAATACTCTGTGCAGTTCATGGGAGAAACCACAGACTCTCCAGAGGTAGAAAAAGAATAATTAACTTTATGACAAAATTTCCTTAAAACTTGGTGAAAGGAACAGAAAGACTAGGTAAGTTCTTATACTTCCAAAAAATCGGGAATAGAAAGAGAAAAAGATAAAAAGGCAGAAAGAAGGAAAGAGAGAAAACAAAGAGATAGGATCACCACCTGCAGATCTGGCGATGTCTTCTCAGTCTGTGAATCGGAGCCCTCTCGGTCAGTTGGTCAGTCGGTCCACTGGGGCCCAGGGTGGAGGAGCGTGCCCCGTGGCTGAGGACCACTCACATTTTTATAGGGTTGAGGGTCTCTTGGACCCCTCCCACAGGTGGAGACTCATTTGCGTGCCTGCACATGCACAGTGAGCTCCTTCTGGAACATTCCAGAAGGTGGTAGGGTTATCAGGGTAGCCCTCAGACCCAGTTCACTCTGTGCTTTGATTGGGTACAGGGACAGGATGTTGGTGCCTCCCATCAGTCTCACCTGGGCAGTTATCTCTGTGGTTTCAGGGTACTTAACACAGGGAACCACTCCCACCTTCGTGGAGCCTGACTCACTGCTCTGCCTCCTGGAGATGTGCCCAAGGGAAAACACACTGCCCACCACAAACAGGCACTAAGTCCCCTTTATTTAGCTGTTTTGAGACAGCGGATGATAAAGGGTCCCTTGGCCATCACAGGTGACCTGGGAGGAATACAGAAAGACTCTCTGAGTGTGCAGGTGTGGGGTTAGAAAAGATAAAGTCCATCTGGACGAGAGGAAGGATTTCTATAGCTACATCAGCAGCAAATGGTCTTCCACAGGGAACATGTGGGCCACTGCTGAATGAGGCAGGAAACCTGAGCATAAAGGATAAATAAAAAGCCAACATACTCAGTGCCTTCTTCACCTCAGTCTTTATTGGTACAACTAGCCTCCAACAATTCCCAGGCCCCTGAGACCACTGGGGAAGTTTGATGCACCTTGGAAACTTATCCTCAGTTGGAGAAGGATCAGACTAGTGAACACTTAAACAAACTGATTGCACATAAGTCCATGTGTCCTCATGGGATGCACCCAGAATTGCTGAGGAAGCTGGCCCATGTCATTGTGAGAGCACCCAATCATCTTTGAAAGACTGTGGAGATTGGGGAAGGTTTCTGAGAAATGGAAGAAATCAAATGTCACTGTTATCTTCAAGAAGGAAGAGAAGGAGGATCCATGTCAGTTGTTTAAATCTGGCACTTACTGAGTTGCTACACAGCAGTCCAATTTGTTCTACCATTTCAGGTCCAGATGTCTGTTGTCCCCCCATAGTCTAGCAACACTTTCAATGACGAGCCTGCACGTGCCACTTTTTTGTTGTATTTGCCAGTCAGTTTGCTTGGATCACACTACTGGAGGATTCCTTGATCTACTGAAATCTTTTTTGTGTATTTTTAAAATTTAAACTATTTAAATGTATAATATTTCTGTGCTTATGAGCATCCTTCTCTTTGAGGTGCCAGAGACACTTATCCTTCTGCAAACTGCTTAACATCTCTGCAGTTAGCACCTTTCTGTAGAAACCTCACCTCAAATTACTCTTGTCTTTGGAAAAGTCTTCTTTGTAACAAAGTCCTACATTTCCTGCTAAGGAAAATAGCAGTTTTCCAACTATTAGTAGGGAAATAAAGCTTTCCAATTTTTAATAATGCCATGGGATGGAAATTCATATTTTAAGATTGATAGTAATTCTTTTGATGTGAATGGAAACCATTTTATTGACTTCAACTGGCATCAGTTCAGGTCCACAGCCCATCTAGTTCCATTGGTCTTTCAAACTCTGTACTTTCTAATATGGTGTGAGGTTTAGTTCAAAGTCTTTTAAAGCATGCTGTGACAATCAAACATTGCTTTAATTTATCTTAAAGTTTTCAGAGCAATATATATTTATAATCATGGTTATTTCTAGGTCATGCTATCACAGCAATTTCAACACTGGCAAATCAAGCTCTCTCTTAATACAACATTGTAATTGAAACTTTATCCCTTAATGTAAAAAGTTAGACAGATCTCATCCTGGAGTTCATGCAGTGATGATTACAAACAATACCATCAGCAGAAAAAGGGTTACAGAGGGCACCAGGACACTTTTCTTCAGATTTTTTTCTTTATATATCTGAGATTCAAATAAGTGGGCATTGTATAACTAAGAAAAATCTACATGTTTGAAAAATCTGCATGTTTCCTAGACCTAATGAATTGTCTTCTGAAGAACTAAATCTAAAATATTCAGATACTGAACTTATTTTCAGTCATGTGAACAAAACCACAAGGACCTACTCTGATGCCTTGGACATTAAGGCAACCTTTAAATGTATTTTCCTGTTCTAATTTTTGAAAGATTCATGTGTCTTGCAGGTTTAGGGTGTGTCTTGAAGGTTGGAAGGCATGGTGGCATGGACTCCAGCAAAAATCTGGAATGTCTTTAACTTTTACTAGTAATATATGTTGCAAAGTAAGTAATTCTGGCTTCAGATTGTCATTTCTTGTCTGGGTGTTTTTGACTCTACATGTACTTAAATTTCCACCAGACAGCAGCTAGAAATATCTAGTATCTCTTCTGTGAGTATTTTTGAGGGCTTTTTTTCTTGTTCTTGACTACAGAAGTGCTTATTTATGTCTTTCGAGTGTCTTGAAGTTGTAGTATAAGCAATATAAGATATTAAAGAAACCAGAGCTTGATAGAATTTTCAAAATAGGTATTCCTATCATTAAAATAGGAATTCTAGCACCAGAAGTAGCAGAGACAAGGCAGATGTCAGTAAAAGGAGCTACAATAGAAGAAATATAAGTTTGACTCTACCCAGGTTCTGCCTTTTCAGAGAAGACAGCATTATTCCCTGCTTACATGTAATATTCACAGACTTTAGAACACCCAGATGATACTGAAAACTGAGAATCGGCAGCAGCTGAAACACATAGTTGGAGAGGATAGATCACTGATCATGATGATGATCCATCTGCAGAACAGAATTGGCTCTTACTAGGAGAAGCAAGCACAGAGAAGCAATGTTGCAAGTTCAAAGGCACGGGGTGCAAGTATTTATTGTGATCTTAGCAGATCATAGAATCATAGAATCATTATGGTTGGAAGAGACCTCAAAGATCATCAAGTCCAACCATAAAATGTTTCTCTGAGAATAATCATGTAATGAACATAATCAAACACCACAGAAGTCAAGTTCATAATCCCTTTTCATGCATACCAAAAAATCAGACCTGCAGCAGAAGCTGCCCATTTCTAATGTCCTCTGATTTTGTACGTGTGAGGGAAAATGGATGATCTAAGCCTGTGTATTGTTTCTTTGGATACCGTGAGCACAGAAAGCTCTTGACAGCCATTTAGCAGTAAGGTATGGGCTAGACCCTGCCATGTTCTTCCTTTCTTCCTTCAGAATCTGCACAAGTACCAAAGTGGGAATGTAGGAAAGAGAAGAAAACACTGCCCCTTCTCACTCCAAAAATGCTGTATCTTTGCCTGTATCATTACAGTGTTTACTGGCCTTTACCCCCTGAATTGAGGCTGGGACACCAAACAGAGATGTGCCATTTCTCAGCTCAGTTTCCATAGGCAAAATCTGTGGTTCAACTTTAAAGCTGGTTTTTCCCTCATATTATGTGTGTAGCCCCCATCTCTTCTTCCCCATTTTGAATCATTTGCTAAATGTCATTGAAACTCACCGAAGGATTGGAGAATTCAAAGAGAATAAAGTTACTGAAAATAAGTGAATGAGAAATATTTCCTTCATTAAGGCAGTAGCATGCACTTAAGCTTTGTTAAGGAACAGAATAGCCACATATGGCAGAGAAACTATTAAGAGTCTAACTGAAAGAAAAAAATTCAAACAGCTATGACATAATATTTAGATGTCAGAGAATCCATCCACAATCTAGGAAGTGAAGTTTCATTAACTCCTTCATGGATAGAACTACTAGTTTCCCAAATATAAAATCAAGCCCTTTCAAGCTCATTTCCAGTTGTTACCTCCAGAAATAATGTGACTTCTAAAAAATCCCAAAACCAAAAAACCCCGTTCCTTGCAGTGTAGCAGCTCCCTTAGGTCATACTTGTGATGAAAAAGAACCCAGATCTGCCACCTTTAGTTCTACAGGCATAGTAGACATAACGAAGTAGTAGGACTTAGCTTTTATGAAAAGTGAAAGAGAAGAGAGGAAAATATTGCCCTTGTGCTGACAACAATACATTGGAACGGAAACATCTGTAGACAGCTGTGAAACATTGTGATGTCAACTACAGTTTGAAAGTGATATTTTTTTGGCTGGGAAATGCAACATGCTGCATAATCGATGCTATATTATAGGTACTTTTACAAGTATAATTAATGTCATAAAGAAGTTAGAAGAAATGGTTCTTTCAATTCCACATATGTGATTGCCTTTAGGGAGGATGAATAATTCTTCACAGCTGCCATCTTGAATTTTCTGAAGCAAGGAATGAAAAGAACTGCTTTGTCATCCACTTCCTTGCTATCCAGAACATCCTTGACAGCCTGAACTATGTCCACACAGCGTTGTCATTGCTGACTTGTACCACCACAGACTTTCCACATCTGGGAATTTTATCTATATCCCTCTGTGTATACACCATGATCCTGACAACTTGAAGAACACAAATGCCATTCCTGTCTTCACGAAAGGCAAGAAGGAGGATCCAAGGAGCTGTAAGGCAGTATACCTCACCTCAATCCCTAGGAAAGTGATGTAGCAAATGATCCTGATGAACACCAAGGTGACTATGGGCAAGCACTGTGCCCTTGCAGCAAAGAAGACCCATGGCCTCCTGGGCTGCATTAGGAAGACCATTGCCTGCAGATCAAGGGACTTGATTCCTATTCTCTGCTCTGCCTGGTAAGACACAGCCAGGTGCTGTGTTCTAATCTGGGCTCACCACAAGAGAGACACGAACATACTGGAGTGGATCCAGCAGAAGATCACAAAGATAATGAAGGGACTGGAGCATCCATTGTGCAAGGAGAGGCTGAGAGCACTGGGAGTGTTAATCTGGAGAAGAATGGGCTCAGGGGGTTCTTATCCATGTTTATAAACATTGGATTGGGGGAATCAGATTCTTATCAGTGGTGCCTAGTGACATGATGAGAGCTAATGGGCATAAACTGAAGAAAAAGGGAATTCCAGTTAAACATAAGAAAACTTCTTTACGGTGATGGTAGAGTCAAACTCTGGCACAGGTTTCCTGGAGAAGCCATGGAACCTCCATTGTTGGGCAGATTCAAACTTGTCTGGACATGCCCCTCCCTGAGCAACTTGCTGTAGCTGACCATGCTCTGAGCAGGAGTGGGACTGGGCTGCCTCCTGAGGTGAGATACCGCACTGTCGTGCTGTAAAGCTGTGATGTATATGTGTGTGTTTGTTTCTGTGTGTACACATATTCTTAAAAGAATTGCGGCCTTATTGGAAAGGTTGATAGTTGTGAAGGGCAAAAGAGATTCTGGTTGAAGTGCTATATATCAAAACTGCCTTGGGACTGGTCAGCAAACACTCTGGGACCGGTAGTGAAATAAGCAGGAACTTTTAAGTTTAGTTGAAAAGAATGATGAAAGAAAAGCGCTGAAATGTAAAAGGTTAAGGGCAGCTGCCTTTGAAGAGTTTAGTGCACTGTCTGCTGGTCTGGTTTAAGCAAATCAGAAGTGAAGGTGTTTCCTTATCTGGAATGTTAATGAGGGAGAATCTGAGCGCTTTACTAAGCAGAACTGTGGCCTGCATGATAATTTGTCAGCCTTTGACCGTGGTTATGCTGCTTCAAAAGATTCTGTGACATCCTCAAATTCAAAATTATGGGAAGATGACAATTCAACCACTGAGAAAGCCAGTGGGCTTTCAACTGACTTTAAATAGTCATGAGACAAAGTGAGCTCTAAATCAATATATAAATTCAGGCTTTTTATTTTCTTTTTTTTAAGAAAATGTGATCATAAGGTATCATCTTATGTACAGTGTGTAAGTATACAATAGTATATAAGAGTTAAATGGGTGAAAGGCAGGTTTTATGGTATGGCTGTTTGGAACAGTTTACAAAAAACCCACAATATTTTCCTATGAAGGTATCAAGCAGACTGTTAACGAAATACTCTACATCCACTAAAACACCTGTAGCACGGTCACTTCTCGAACTGCTGGCAAACAGAAACAATGTGCCCATGGGTCTAAAGAAAATTTGTGTTTTGTTTTAAATCGTCTTTGTCATCCTTAGCCTTCAGTTTCCAAGCAGCTGTCTAAGATACCCAGTATGACTGCCAGAGCTAAAGCACTAGATAAATACATTGAAAGTATTTTCGTGTTTGCTGACAAATAGCACACTCAGCCTACAGATCATGGTCAACTTTTGACTTTGAAGGGAAACTAAGAAAATGTGATAGGTGCTTTCATGTTCAAATATTCTGATCTCTTACTTGGAAGATCTATCTCACCTGAGAGCCATGGGATGAGACAGAAACATATTTAGCACATGTGGCTGAAACCTGCACTGAAGGATTGGGTCTTTCTAGTCTGGAACCAGCTTTGCTGCTAGAAAAAGTGTGGACGAAGAGAGCATGGAGAAGGATGGATGTTGTTTTCCCGAAGGTCACTTAAGCCAATCAAGTTTATGTCAGTGCCACACTGAGAATAAGACCATTAAAGTAAAATGGAGTGGCCAGTGAGCACTTTGTCAGATTCAGTGTTTAAACTGCAAAACTAGGAAAGTAACACTACAGAGTTCTCCCAAAATTATCACGAACAGCCATTAACACAGCATTAAATATAAGCATAAGAGGATTAGTCTGGTTTTGAATATTCTAATCTTTCCGTATCCAGACTGCAAACAAAAAGTAGGAAACGGAATTTTCATTTTGTTTGTATAACAGAAAAAATTAAAGTACATGTATGCATAACCTCTGCTTGGGCTGACTTCTCATAGCAGATCTTTTTGGAAAGGGAGGGTACAGTGTCAAATCTGTGCACTGCACCAAAATAAATTCTTTTGGGGGTGGTTTAAATTAAAAATATTCTAAAACAGTATGAAATGAATGGATCATAATAGACATGGAATGATGTTGACAAGCTTTCATTCCTTTTCACATCAACATTATCCAGGACAAATATGACATCTCATACAAATGACTTGTCTAGATAGGTATGTGTTAGATAACATCAGTGAAAAAATATTAAAACGGCTTAAAAAGTTATTAACAAAAGCCTTGGTGCTAGTTCAAAGGACCTTCTATAAGCATACAAGCATTACTGCTACAGAATACACTGTGAAAGGGACTCATATTTTTTAAAGAATGAGGCCACCCCATGAAGACTTGCCTCAGTGCTGCTGGAGCAGGTTCAGAGAAGGGCAACAAAGCTGGTGAAGGGCCTGGAGAAAAAGCCTTATGAGGAGCAGCTGAGAGAGCTGGGGTTGTTTAGTCTGGAGAAGAGGAGGCTGAGGGGAGACCTGATCGCCCTCTACAACTACCTGAAAGGAGGCTGTAGTGAGGTGGGGGTTGGGCTCTTCTCCCCGGTAATTAGCAACAGGATGAGAGGAAATGGTCTCAAGTTGCGCCAGGGGAGGTTCAGGCTCAACATTAGAAAGAACTTCTTCACTGTTAGAGTCATTAGGCATTGGAACAGGCTCCCCAGGGAGGTGGTGGAGTCACCATCCCTGGAGGTGTTCAAAAAATGTTTAGATGTGGTACTTCAAGACATGGTTTAGTGGACATGGTGGCATCAGGTATATGGTTGGACTTGATGATCTTGGAGGTCTCTTCCAACCATAATGATTCTATGATTCTAATGAAGAGATAATTTCATGGGCACAGTCATGAAATAAGAAAGCTATGTTTATCCAAACATATTCTGTATATTCTCTATAGGCAGACTTACATCTTTTATGCACCACCTTTTACCAAAGTCTGAGGTACATTGCTTGATGGTAAGATATATTAGCAATATTTTCTTCTACTGGTGTATCAAGTTAGACCAAATGCTGGTTGATACATTGGACATGTATGATGCCTTCAGACTGTAGTTGCCTGCTGGTGTCCTTCAGCTTGAGTGGTGGTTCCTTGGTGATTGCTTTGCTGTACTTTTTAAGTGGGTCATGTGCTTGAAACACTTGGAGATCTTTCATTAAATGTTGACTGATTTGGCTTCAGAGTGAGATTTACCTGACTTTTCTAACTACTTGCAGATGGATTGGACATTGAGGATTGTTTTTCACTGTGGTGGCTTTTTTTGTTTGTTTGTTTTGTGAAAAACAATGGAAACATTACCTATTGACCAACATGGAAAATGACTTGGAACATGACCAGTGATGAGTAATTCATTTCAAGTATTAAACCATTTTCTTTTACAGAAAATTGTAGAATCATAGAATGCTTTGGATTGGAAGGGACCTTTAAGGGTCATCTAGCCCAATCCCCCTGCAATAGGGGACATCTTCAACAAGATCAGGATGCTCAGAGCCCCATCCAACCTGTTCTTGAATGTTCCCAGGGATGGGACATCTATCACCTATCTGGGCAACCTGTTCCAGTGTTTCACCACCCTCATTGTGAAAAATTTCTTTCTTGTATCTAGTCTGAATCTACTTTCCTTTAGTTTAAAACCATTACCCATTGTCCTGTCACAACAGACCTTGCTAAAAAGTCTGTCCCCAGCTTTCTTATAAGCCCCCTTTAAGTACTGAAAGACTGCTATAAGGTCTTCCCAGAGCCTTCTCTTCTCCAAGTCGAACAATGCCAACTCTTTCAACCTTTCCTCATAGCAGAGGTGCTCCATCTCTCTGATCATCTTCATGGCCCTCCTCTGGACTCACTGCAACAGGTCCATGTCCTTCTTATGTTGGAGGCCCCAGATCTGAACATAGTACTCCAGGTGGGGTCTCACCAGAGCAGAGTAGAGGGGGAGAATCACCTCCCTCGACCTGCTGGCCACGCTTCTTTTGATGCAGCTCGGGACTTTTCTTTTCACAAGGGTTATTCTGATGAAAACTGGTGGAATACTCAACCATCATTGCTGAAAATGGTATGTGTTTTCTGTTAAGACATACATATTCTAGTTCGAGGTAGAGATTAAGATCACTGGACTTTTTTAATTACTTGAGTACATATCGTAGATAAGCAGAGATCTGCTGAAACAGTTCAATGAAATATTTCTCATCTCACTTCTCAGTAGTTTCAGGTTATTATTTAATTTCCTCCCAAGTGCCATTTGTAGCATGGTAGTTTCTCTTCCTCATATATCTGCACCTCATTTCTTCATTAGCAAATCTGATCAGTCTCAAGCATATTTTTCTAGTCTGGATATCTTTCCTATGCTTTTTTTGAAGTTGATGTCTGTATACGTACATATTTATAGATTGGTGGGTGTGTCTAGTTTTATTTATAACAAATCATACAGATCATGCACTTACAAATCAAAGAAAGTTATTGATTAAATCCTTTTTCACTTAAAGCTGACTGTTTCATTGAACCTTTCATTGTAAAGTGTCCTTAGGGTCTCAATTACTGTATATCTGGAAGTTACTACATAATTGATGAAAAGAGAAAAAGAGAGAAAGAAAGAAAGGAAAAGACAGGAAAGAAAGAGAAAAAGAAAAATTAAATAAGAGGAAGGAAGGAAGGAAGGAAGGAAGGAAGGAAAGAAGGAAAGAAGGAAGGAAGGAAGGAAGGAAGGAAGGAAGGAAAGAAGGAAGGAAGGAAGGGAGAAAGAAAAAAAGAGAAAGCAAGAAAAAAAGAAAGACTGAGATAGAAAGAAAAAACAGGCAAGCAAAAAGGAAAGAAAAAGAGAACTAAAGAAAAAGAAAGAAAGAAACACCTGACCCCTCAGTAACCAATACCTTCCTTGTCTGATACCATTGGACTGAACTGCACAAAGATGGGACTGTTCATGAACAGATGTTAGACTTGTACAGCTGTCTCCATAGAGGTACAAGGTGAGCTAACCTTACCTTTTTTTGTATTGTTTGAAACAGTCATTTCCCAGCTCAACTAGTATAGAAGACGGCCTCTGAAAGGCATAACAGTATTCTTACAACAATGCTTAGTTCAATTGGATAGTTCCAATACTGAATATGGTTTAATATGGACAGTTGCATTACTTAATATGGTTTAACATGGACAGTCCCTTCATTTCATTTGCAGTTCCTCAGGATAATGTGAAAATGTTCAGGTGATATCCAGTCTCTTTTCTTGCTCATTTAGAGCTGATGTTCTATGGGCAGAGACTTATAATCAGTAAAAGTTATTCAGATTACAGAAAATACATGTATGTTAAAAGTGAACAGCTTCTGCTCACTCACTAGTGCTTGTAACGAAGACTCAGAACAGACTACTATCATACATGGCAACTGTGAAGTCACTGATAAGAAAAGAATGCCTTACATTTTCTTTTTCCAATCGGTATATAAAGAGATATTAAAAAACGTCCAGGATAATGTTAAAATAGAAAGAAAAAAATTCTGTGGAGAAAGACTCTGCAACCTCTTAAGCATTTGTCTTTTGTTTTGACTTAACCATTTATATCTTCAGTCACCCATGCTGTCTGTTTCACTAATTGTTTCAACTGGATGTCACTCAGCTAATCTCAGTGTTATCCAGAGCCTGGTGAGCAGTTCTGCAGAATTACTAACCTCGTTTTCAGAATGAACCTACTCTTTTCTTTGTTGCACTGAAAACAACAACAAAGCATAGAGATCTTGGGCTTAAGAAAAGGCAAAAATTCAAAGCTTTTCTTTAGTGGAGGGGAAAAAAAACAGCTGCTTTTGGGAGTTCTGAGTCAAACAGTGTGTTAAAATTTGAGGAACAACAAATATCTATTAGTTAAGGACATACAGAAAGAGATGACACTTCATATTAGAGCCAGGTGAGAACAGACCACTTAACAGGCAAGTTCTGAGGCATTGTACGTAAATCTCAGTAAAGAACTTGATACTCCTAATTTCAAATACAGAGTTCATGGTGTTCAAAAATGAGTCATGAAGGTGATGGAACCTGTTCGAGTTTGTAGCTTTTCTAAATGTGCATGAGAATGGTCAACAAAACACGGGGATGCAGACTTCATGTTTATAGAAGTAAATATTTTCTAGCAAGTACTACAAATACATCAGAGGGTAATTTACTAGCAGCAGAGCTCACTGAATGAAATTTATTTCTAGAATAGAATTAATTAAATATTTGAATGCACGTGTTTCAGAGTTATTCTTTCTTTTCTATTTTCCCTACTCTCTCTTCCTATGCCTTCTTTTCGAAAAAAAGGAAAGTTATGCAGTTGATAATCATGCCATTTATGAACTCCTAAACTGAAAGAAAGACAGGGACAGTCTATATATATATATGTGTGTGTGTATATTGATAAAGAATGCAAGGCATCAGATAACGAAAAACAGGATTAAAGACTAAGGCATAAATTCAGTACAACAGGCATGAGCAGCTGCAGCGTTATGAGACATCCTGTGTGTCTGAGGGGAGAGGAGGAACTATGCATCAGCATTGCTTGTCTTCAGCAGTTTATCACTGGAGGAGGAGGAGGTGGTAGTGGTGGGAACAAGCTGACATGGATATTCAGAAATACCTACCTCTTTCTCAGCTAAGCAGCTGTCAGTAGCTCTGCTTTTTCAGGATCCTGGCATGTCCTTTGGAGGTGGGAAAAAGAAAGAAAGAGAGAAAGAAAGAGAGAAAGAAAGAGAGAAAGAAAGAGAGAAAGAAAGAAAGAGAAAGAATGAAAGACAGAGAAAGAAAGAAAGAGAGAAAGAGAGAAAGAAAGAAAGAAAGAAAGAAGGAAAGAAAGAAAGGAAGAAACAGAGAATCATAGAATCATAGAAACATAGAATGGTTTGGTTGGAAGGGACCTTAAAGACCATCTAGTTCCAACCCCCCTGCAATGGCAGGGACACCTTCCACTACACCAGGTTGCTCAAAGCCTCATCCAACCTGACCTTAAATACTTTCAGGGATGGGTCACCCATGTTGTCTCTGGACATCTTGTTCCAGTGCCTTACCACCCTCACACTA
>NW_009626141.1:283795-287610 GCF_000690535.1 Cariama cristata | reverse complement strand
TCACTTCTGACAAAGATACCTGTTCGCACACTGTGCATCATCTTCCCTTTGTCTTTCATATTGGAACAGATCAATTTTGATCCAGGGACAGGAAACGTCTATCTTCTTTCTAAGCCTCATTGGCCTTCCAGGAAAAACTAAAGGAATCACGTTCCTTATGTTTCAGATATATTAGCTGTTCATCCTGTTTTCATACATTAATCATTAGCCATTAAGGGAAATCAAGCTCTGTGCCTTGCAAGGGGATGAACAAAGCAGTTTTCTACCTAGCAGGTTTTTTTTCCACCACACAACTGTCTTCTCAAGGCTTGCATTTTTGCAGTTTTCGCAAGGTCCTTACTGTGGTGTGAACAAAGGACAGAGACTAAAAAGCAGCTCTCTTTTGTTCTGCAACTTTCCTTCCCTCCCCACAAATTAGTGGTTTATAGCAAGTGGATTTAAGTAGTGGAAAGTTTATACAAAAGCATTCTGTTTCCAGTTACTCTTTTTGACCAAATACAAGTCTGAAGTGTGAAGAATGCATCCAGAACAGTCAAATGCCGTCCTGGGATGGGATTAAGTGCTGCAGTGTTAGTGTCCCTCACCCTCTGTCACAGTGTGAGCATCCCTAGCAGTATCCTCTTCCTCTACAAAGAGAGGAAGCCTGGCAGGTTGTGTTGTGGGGCTGTAGGGGACATTCTTACTGCCTTTCCTTTATTATACAGGTTATAAAGCAGTGAACATTTAGTGTGTCTCTGAGAAGAATTGGTTAAAAAAAAAAAATCTGAGTATGAGGACCTGGCATGGGGATGTTTGCTATATTCAGCACCCATCTATTGGTAGAAGACAGATGTTTGGAGGCTTTTATTTGCATCTAGGTGGAAAGCATGAAGCGACATGGATGATGTCCTGGCCTATTTGGGAAACTGACACATGCTCTGCTACTTATCTTTTGACTGTCTCCTCCACTAGTGCGGTCAAATTCTCTAACCCTCAGCAGAAACAACTGCAGACCTGGCCTGGGACTATGCGTTTGCATATGGAAATACGACGTGCTGAGATTTGGTCTGTAGTTCATGCGCTGTCACAGGCACGCTCTCTGCAGCAGCCAGACTGGCAAACTTTTCTGTATTACCTGTGAAGAATGCTTGCTTTAGTTTTAATTCAGGGGTTAAAAAAGGATGTTGGCTTTGTGCTTGATGATGTCTTGTACTGGATCCCAGATTGCTGAGTTCCCTTGCTCAGCAGAAGTATCGACTGACACCATGAAGGATGATGTAGATAATTTGTTCAAATGGGCTAAGCTGAGCCACTCGCTATTTTCTGTCCTAATTTACTAATGAAAATCTAACTGAAGAAGGTCATTCTGTTAACGTTAGCTGTCATACAGAGCTTGTTGAGATTGATGGTGATGGCATTTATGTTTTGTTTAGGGCGTTGGATGGGAGAAATTGTAATGATCTTGATCTAAGCATGGACTCGAAGGCAGGGGGAGACTTACCCTATATCTAAAGATGCACAACTTCTACAAAATGCCAACTGAAGTGATAGACAAGAGAATGCAAGTCATTATTCTAATTTCCATGTGTTGTGGAACTCCTTCAAAATACCCTATTTTGAGGATAATTATACAAAACTTCTACAGTGAAGATTTTCAAAAATGTGCTGAACCAAGAAAACAGCACTGCTTCCTTCGCTTTTCTTAAGCATACCTAATGAATGACATCAATGAAAATTGAGGGTTTTCCTTAAATGGGATGAGTGATGCTGCTTTTTTCAAGTGAGTTATTCAAGTCTTTTCTTTGTCATTACTTTTTCTTAGCAAGAGGGACGTACCAAACTCCTACACGTTTGTGTGCAGTCAGTAGGTGATTGGAGTAGTCCTGTTTTACTGGACTGTTTAATGTTGGTACTGTGCTTGTTAGGCCCACTAACAAAGATAACAAAATAAACTGCAGAAGTAATAGTAGAGATTATCACATAAACCAGGGAAGAAGTATTTACTTGTTTAAATTGCAAGAAATCAGTGTAACCATAAACAGAAGGTGTCTGCAACCTTCCAACAGTGAGAAGTCAATGTCCCTTTTACCGAATAATCTTCTTTTCTTTTCACGTAGACATTGTATAGTTGTGTGCTAGGGTGCCTGAGTAACTGCTGGCATAGCCTTCCATTTAGGCACACCTTGCAATGACATTCTTATTTTTTATTTTCTTCTCTAAATTGGAACAGGATTTGGGAAGGACCATACTTTTCTTCCACTTCAAGCAACAGAAGTTCGCTTACAAAGTGGCAGTTGTCTGCTATGAGTTTTTTGACTGTTGGCCTTGCGTCAGAGCAAAAGCATGACCAGAATGGCTCAGCGTGAGCTTAGAAAGTCATTACGCCATGATGCAACTCTTATGAAGATCATTCGTTATTTTCAGATTTTTGATCAGAGCGAATGGAAGTTGTTTACATGGACTTTAAAAAGTTTTTTGCTATATAAAACCCATAAAAACTAATTATGAAAGGTCTTGCTCTAAATGAGCACAAAGAAGTTTTATTAAACTGGATAATATCTAAATTTTTATAAACAGGATGTGCCTGGGCATCTGTTGTCCCACTGGTAGTGCTTTTGGTTTTCTACAGGACAGCATTACAAGACTTCATTTGTATTTGATCTTTAGAAATGATACTGAAAATTAAGTCCCAGCTTGCCTCCTTCCAGGAAAAAAACAACTGCCAGAAAATGTGACAACCTCTGCCTTTGTAAATGAATGATTTTTGTTGTGGGTTTTGTGGTTGGTTGGCTGGTTTGTTTGTTTTTCATAGACTGTGATAGGTTGTGACTTGGGACAGGAGAAGATTAAATGACCTTGAGGCATAAAACGATAAACTGTCAGTCAGACGGAAGAGTTGCTCAGCAGGGAATGGGGGAAAAGGGAAAGGGTGCTTAGAGTTAAGTCCAGACACAGGGTTGAGGGGTGGTTAAAAGAAAGGAAGATATAAAATACTAGTTTTTACCCCCAAAATAATAGGTTGGGGGAGATAACAGGATCAGAATAGTATGTTTGAACACAGTTCTTGGTAGCACCTGCTAGTTTAGCACTGGTCTTCTGAGTGTGGGGTTTTTCTTCTTTAGCCATCCTCAATAGTTAAACAGAGCTCTTTAAAATCCTTGTTTCATGGGCGTCGTTCAAAAGAGTGCACTCTGGAAAGCTGTGATTTGGGAAGCTTGGGGCTTGTTTTCTTCTCTGTGCTTATTTACTATTCCCTTGCTTTTTTTCTTTCTCCAGTTGCTACGGAAAGGGAGAATAGGGGAAAAGTCCATTTTTCCTCTGATGAATGGGAAAGAGAAGGGAAGACCTTGCAGATGAGGTCTTCATTGTGGGGGGGAATCTCATCTGAAAGTGTTTGCCTTCTAGTGGGATGAACTTGCATGAAAAACAAGGCCAAAGAGTAACATTTAAATGAGTGTTAATAAAGGGAGAGAGATAAGACTTTCTTAAAGAATAGTATTTAGACCTGATTAAAATACTGTCTGGAAAAGCTGTCTTGACCTTTATCTTCTCCACATTTTTGGATGATGACACAGGTGACTCATAAGATGAGGAGGGTTTTGTGACCTTGAGGCTTGGAAGCAGGAAACTTTCCAGTCTGATGGGAGAATTGCTTGGTAAGGGATGGGAGGGGAGAAAAAGTTCTGAGAAACCCTGTAATCTGGCCCCCTAAAAAAGATGTGGCAATGATTCTTCATAGAACAAGCTTATGATAATAGGAGATTTGTCTTCATACAAAAAAATTCACGTGGATCACAGGCAACCTATCTCTTAAGCTGCTGGAGACTGGGTTATTA
>NW_009626141.1:250536-283764 GCF_000690535.1 Cariama cristata | reverse complement strand
TCAGCAGGAGAATGTGATTTAACTGCTGGAGAAAGGAGCAGTTGTCAAGATCAATACTCAATTTTTGTTGTTGGCCTAGGGAAATAAAAGTTAGTCTTGAAGGATGTGGCTGAATTCAATACTCCTTTTAAAAATAGTCAGGATAAAGTAGCTGATATAAATGCAAATAATCTGTACATTCAGAGTTAGATATGGTATTGCAAAGTAGTTGGAAAACCTTTTCCTTTAATTATTATTAAAAGATACTTTGTTGCCGTGAAATCTTGCGAAGTTTAGAAGTAGTAAGCAGCTTTTGCCACTTTTTTTGTTGGTTTAAGACTATATTTTCATATTTTGTAGAAATGTTTTTGTCTGTTTCTCTGTTATGAATGTCAGAAAATGGGGGTAGTTATGTACTGTTACGAAATGCACAAACTGAACAACCAGAGGGTTACTTTGTTGTGTGCTGAGTTAGTATGAGTTGTTACAACAGGTTCAAAAATATTTCTTTCTGATTTAATTTTAAGGTGATAGCACCCTTTAAATAGGAAGTATTAATGTGTTAATGTTGAAAAATAAGATTCAGGCTTGCTATACTGCTGCCTTCATTTTTTTTCAAGCTTACAAAAAAAAATCTGATATATGAGTCAAAGCACTACACAAATGGCATATTAAGCGAATTGAAGGAGAGTTCTATGATGTGTAGGTATTATTAGAATCACTGATTCACAGACTAATTTAACTTGGAGTTACTCTAAGCCTTGTCCTGAAACATACATTAATTTCCCTATTAGTTAAATGTTAACTCTTAGCTCTGCTGTCTTCTGTAACTTTAAATGTAGACAATGGGGAAAATAGATGCTTTTGTAGCAAGATTGTCTACATTTGAAAAACATTTCCTATGGAATATTAGCAGTGAAGGAAAACCTTACCTGGGTTTCTTGTGTTCTGTGAGGGACTTTCTTTTCTCAGCTATGGTAAGACAAGCCTCTGCAGTGCGTGTTCCTCTCATGTTTGGTCTTGCTGTCTTGCTAAATTCCCTGAAACAAAGGCTTGTGTAGCACAATGAAATGCAGTTGTTCATCTCTTGATAGTGCCTGTTCCCAAGAGCCACAGAACGCTGCAGGTGAGCTGTTGAGAATGACACGATCTTGTGTCTGAGTTTTGGTACGTGGATCCCGCAAAGCCTATGGGACTGGTACCCATTTTAGTGACTTTGTCCGCTTAGCTTGATGATTGAAACTCTGTTTTCATTCAACCTCAATAGCCTTTGGCATGTCAGCTAGAGACATAAGAGTAGAGTTACAAAAATATGATATTCCTTCTTTTTGATCCTTGATTCCCAGTTCATGCTTGGAAACAACGTTGTGGCATTGTTGAAAGATAGGGGCTTCATCTGTATCACAACCTAACAGCTTAAGTCGCTTTGCATGTAAGATGATAATTTTTCCTGCCAAATTGATTAAATAGATAATAAATGTGTCTTGATTTCTGCTTTATTCTTTCCCCTACCTCACTTAATTTTTGAAGGAGTAGAAAGAGAGCATGTACCTTTTAAATAACAGCTGAAAGAAAAGGTGAAGTATTTCTTGATGACACACATTTTGTGGCTATGAACATGTCGGAATGGTACGCTTTTCTTGTCTCTCTCTTTGTCAGATCTCAACTTCTGTTTAGCCCATAATGTTTATCTTCAGACCTCTTGAACAATATAGACAATGCTTCAACTGAAACTACAGAGCTCTGTAGGAAACCAAGTGTATTTCTGGTTTCTCTTCAAGTTGCAGAGGTGTGGTTGGTTGCATATATAGGAGTGTTCCAGGCAAAAGATGGAACTATCAATATCAAGTTATGGATGTATTGGCTGTAGAAATGTGGTCAAACTGGAAAGATAACTTTCAAAGATCAGAGGATAGATTAGATCTATGAATTAGTTACTGGAAAAGAACTGACTAAAGGAGGGGCCATGGTGTCTGGGATATAACATCAGTGATGACCTATATGGAACAGAAGGAATTTGGGAGGAGAAAGGGAGGTAATTAAATGGTGAAAGGGGAAGCAGAGTGTTTTGGTGCACTTTGGGTGACTGAATGAACACAGGACTCCTGAAAAGCCGGGTTGTTGTAGTTTTGGTTTGGTGTGAGGCTGCGGTCCATCCAAAGTTCCGGCACTAAATTCAGTGTGTTGGAAAGCAGCAATGTGCAGAGGAGAGGCTGGATTTACTGCTGGAGCACATCAGTACGCCATAAGTCTGATCTTTTTTTCTAGCAGTGACCAATGCCTGAAAATTCCCGAATCTAGCAAAGCATGTCTGCTATTGCCTTTAACCATGATACACATGGTGAGGAATTTGCTTTATCCTGATCCCTGCAGAAGATTGGCTTTTTGTCCCGAGGCATGTGGATTGATTGCCCTTATCTTAGTCTGCATAAATACAGTTATGAATATAAAGGCAGTCATAATAGTGCTTTGGTCTGTATTTTTTTTTTCCTGAGGGATTTTGCTCGTGATGGATTTAAATTCTAGGGATTTGCTTTTTATCTGCAAAGGCAGTTTGTTATCCAGAAACGTTTTTTTTATTTTTATTTATTAGGATGAAGTCTAGTTATTCATTTCCATATCACACTGTTTCTGCTTGGTGGTGTTGCTGTTTAATTTAATGGCTTGCTAGAATGTGGTTTGAATATAGCATTATTTTCTGAGTGGGCAGACTGGTCAGTAAGATGACAGCTTCCATAAAGGCACGAGGTTTTCCTGCCAGGAACAGTTCTCGCTAATGATGGGACCTCACGGCTTCTTCCAAGAGAAGTGAACCTGCCTAACGCTTAGTTTCACACCAGCTGAATGTAGGACACTGTTCTTTTTTATATATCTTGGCTCCTGAGTTCTGTTCCAGGCTTCATCCCAAACAGCCTGAGTATTTCTAGTCTGAAGAGGCAAAAATGGAGAGAGGAGAAAACAAAACAGCCCAAAACAAGAACAAAGCAGCCCGTTCTGTTTTGTTGAACTCTGAGGAACCCCTGAGCACTGGTTGACTTAGTGGTATTGTAGATTTGAGGCAGCTAAACAGCTGTTGTGCGCACAGTACTTTTCAAAGTAAAAAGTGGTTTTGAATGAAATTTTAAGTGAATACAAACCAGTTTGATTTTACTCTTGTTGCAGTTTTTCCAGGCTGTAATGCGCTAGGCAGAGGTGAAGGCTGTGTTACCAGAAGGTCGCTGACAGGACAGTCAGGCCCACATCAATAATTTCCGATCTTCTGGACTGGAGCCTGGACACAAGTGATGCGCAGAGAACCTAAACCAAAATTATATCAACTTCTGCGTTACCAAGCCACCCTGGGTTAATCAGGGAACTGAGTTCTCATCTTTGTGCACAGCACAATTTTCTTGTATGCGTTCAGATAATTGTGTGATTCCTCTTTTTCAGCTCACTGTAGAATGAGGGAAGCAAAATAAGCAGCTATTTGATGCGTTAATAGCTTCTTTCCTCTTAGCTTATGCAGCTTCATTTCAAAGTCCTCAATTTAAGGATGCCTCCAGTGTGGTCCTAAAAGTGTGACTTCACAGGACTATATCCTTAGCTTGTGTAAAACTGGCAGTGCTTTACCAAAGTCAGCATTTTACACCCATTGAAAATCCATCCCACAATTTGCAAAAGTGGGCCAGTTTTTTTTTTCTTGATTGTCACTCAGTCCCCTACTAAAAGCAATTTATTAAAATTGCATGCTGTCTCTTAGTCTTCAGTTAAGTGGCATCTTTCGTAAAATTTCATCCCTTATTACCATATTATTACTGCTTCTGTTAGTTTTTTGAGGGTGCGATGAGATGATCGTTTCCAGATGTCGCTTTATATGAGTATGAAAAGCCCAGTTAGTGGGAGGAAACTGGAAAGGATAATGCTCTGTGTGTACTCTCGCAGTGCATGTGTTAAGCATTGAACTACGACTGAGGAGCGACCGGAGGGAGGTGTCTGTTTTCCTTCTCTGTGTAATATATACCATAACTCATCCTGGGAGTGAAATGACAGACCGAGTCTTGCAAAGCATTTATTAAGCTCTATGGATTTGCATAGTCATGATCCTATCTTTGTCCTGGGACAAACACTGCTCACTGCTTCCTGCTTATGTTTCTCTTTTTGCTTTTCCAAAGGCAGCTGAAACATAAATGCTTTTCATTTTTGAATGTATTTTTAATGTACACAAGTCTGCACTGAAAAGCACTCAAATAATAAGAGACATTTAGAGCTTATACACTGAAAGTGCCCAATTTTAAACATTTGAAAGAATACAATGCATGTTAATTGGCTTTCTTGGAAGCTTTAACATGTAATACAAAAGCAAGGCAGGGGCAAAATGGAAGAGCATGCTCAGATTTAACCTCATGTTAATGCTTTTAACCCTGAGACATTTGTAAGACACTTAGGAGCAGTTTCATTCCTTACATGTTCAGTTGTTTTGCGTTTTGTCATAAATATTTTACCCTTTTATTTTTCCCCAGTGGACTCTGAAATACTGAGATGAACATGACTTCTTGTTTAACACTTGCCAGCTTATCCAGATGAGCAGAGGTGTGGCACAGCTTGAACCCCCCCTCCAAAAGCCTGTTGATGCCTTACATACTGTTGCAGAACCAGCAGATGGAGTATGAGAGTACAGAACCTTTTTTGTGATGGTGTGTATGTGTCTCTGCACAAGTGCGTTGCATTTTTGTACTGGTTGAGCTTGAAAATGGACTTTTGTTTTATTTTTGTAACCACCTATTCTGTCCACGGACATTTCTTTGACCCATTATGTTACAGTATCTGAACATGACAAAACCAAGAGTTGAACCAGAGATCTCATTCCCCTTTGGGGGATGCAGGGATTGCTTTGTATCACAGTTCACATTACACGGGTGGAGAAGCAAAGACCCCCAGTCTCCCCAAGCTTTGGATTATGATCCAGATGGTTGCTGCGGCCAGGGGACTGCGTAAGGTTTTGCAAACTTAGTCTCTATTTCAATTATTTGTTATTCCACTGAGTGCAACGAGGGGGGGAAAAAAAAAGGAAATGCTTTCAACATCCTTTAACTTATTTTTGCTTTTTAGTTTTATAAGCTAAAAAGCTTAAAAGCTTTTTTTTTAAGCTGAGCTTTTTGAAAAATATGAAGCAGTGGAATATTTTATGACTTTAGAAATAGTATTGAAGTAGTCTATAGCTGTGACCATATCAAAGTAGTCACATATTGCTGGAGAGGCATACAGACCTGAGCATCAAAATCAGATTGACAGTTGTTATTACAATGTGTTTCACTCAAGATCCACAAATCCTCATTTTAGCTGCCAGTAATCCTTCCAATTATTAAACTAAAATTTTGGTGCAGAGACCATTGGAAGGGGGTTTAAAGCGAGACCACAACTCAGAAGATAACAAAATGTGAAAGCCTTAACATCACAGTTTCCTCCCTGTGGCACTTTGAAAGCTTTTCTAACATTTACTAGAGAACAAAAAAGCAGCAGGGGGGGAAGTAGGTCTTGCAAATAGATCCAAACCTCCAGAAGTTTGATTTGTCAATTAATGAAGCTTGATGAAAATCTTTGGTGAGCTTGAAAGATTAGATTATGTATCAAGGAAGTCCGCCACTTTGAAGATAAAGCCTTTGAGTGATAAATTTAATAATGTTTTTAATAGGAAGATAAACAGTTGGTATTAAGTTGTCTTTTTTTAAGAGGAGGGAGTGAGGCAGAGGAGTGGGATGCCAAGTTTAAGAGAAGGAATACTGCACCAAAGGCAATCTTACACATGAACTACTGTATGTATATGTATAAAACCAGTTCTTCCCCGTCAGTTTTATTCTCCCCAGGTGGATTATTTGTTACCCTACTATAGGAGTAGATCTTTCCACCTGCTGTTCTATAGGTCACTTTGCTACAATGTTTATTTTTACATTCATAACACATTCATCCTTAAAAAGATCCACATGGTTCTTTTTCCTGGACAGAAAGAATCCCATTGTCACTAAAGAAACTGCCTGAAAACAAGTCTACAACTGCAATGATTTTTTTCTTTCATACAGAATTAAGACTGCGGTATGCCAATTCAGACAAAGCAAATACCCTCACTGCTATAACAGACCCCAAATGTCTGTGTGGTGTTGTCCAATATATGCAGTGGATTAAAATCCTGGTGTAAAGTGTTGCATGTTGCATCCTATAATTTGCTTTTTCATGATGGAAGGGTTTTTGGGTAATAAGTGTTAAGTTTCTTGTAAACACTGATTACTATCACATCTCAGCACGTATACTACCCTTTTCTTTGAAGTCACTCAGCAACACACTCATACTAGTTTCAGTTATAAGACTTCCCTTTCCTTTGTGAAAACTCAACTTTTTTTTGATTCTGGTCTCCGTCCTACTGCTGTAAAGAAATCAGGAACCACAGAGTTAAAAGATGAACTTTGCAATACCTGATGTAGAATCCACAGAGTGGAAATGAGTTTTGTATGTACTTCTGGTGTTCCCGTTTGTGTTCTGAAGCTGTTTTCAATAGTTGTTGCTTCCAGTTAGTGTCGTGCATGTGAACTCCAGATACGCACCTTCTGCCAGCCTGCTACTATCTATGAAAGGCTTAGGCAATTTATGGCTTTCCCGTCATCCAGCTGGCACAACAGAGCAAATATTTACTTATTTTCACATAGAAGCAAATATCTCAGTGCAAAAGTGTTGGAATCATACTCTGTGCAAACAGGTGCTTCATGTAATATCAGTACATTATGCTGCAACCGATCAGGAATTCATATTGAATTTTCCAAGCCTTTGACGCTGCTGGCAGCGGTGTTGGACCGAGGCTCACAGGTTAATGTCAGTGCTCCTGGGTGATCAGACCTGGCTCATTAGTATGAGTGATAGTTTGTCTATCGTTGTTTCTCTCTGCGTATGTCTCAATATAAAAGATGCTCTTGCTTGTACCGAGAAATAATCTCTAAACCTGATCATGGTGGCCTGTGCTAAAAGTAGTATTATCTTGTTAGAGTACTCTTTAGGCTGTAGAAATGTACCTGTGTGCTGAAGGCATGATCATTATCGGCTTGTAATTCCTGCCTTTTCTCTGTCACAGGGTGTCCCTTGGCACTAAAATGCTGAGATGTTTTAAAAATAAGTGCTGTTTATCAATAGAGGGGAAGGCAGAGCATTGCCTGTGATGCAGATGTGTTAAGCAAAGGTAACAGTGTTAAAAGCACAATGTGGGAACCTCAAAAGGAAGGAGTGGTGGGATATTTTTACTCTATAGCAAAATACTCTCAAAATTCTTTTCAAACAACATACTATTTGCTGGGGTGTATGTTTTCTGTTCTGAATTGCTTCAGTGCTTTTGAGTTTCTTTGTTCAGGAAAAGAGGGATTTTTTTTCTGGTTAGAGCAATTCACGCTAAAATATTTGCGCTTCATCGCCTTAGCTTTGTGCATTTCTTGTAACAACGATAATTAGAAATGAAGGAACTTTTGCTCATATGTTAGTTCTCAAACCATAATATTCTAGTAGCAATCGGATCCTGTGACCACCTCCTCTCATTTGCAACACACAGGTTGGAAATGTTCACCCTTTGTCTTGCGTATTCAGCTTGTTGGGGCAGAGTGTCTGCCATGAAGAATCGATAAGGTACCTGGTACGGTAGATCCTTTTTTTAGTTTTATGAGCAGGCACAAACTTACCTTCTGTTTTTCATGCTGAGTATCTAAAGATTCATCATCCACAACTGTATTTCTAGCATTTGTTTCACTTAGAAGCTGATTGTAGAATGTTAACACCAGCAATAAGATGCCATACTTTTCCAAAATGATGGGAGGTAAGGGGAAATAGGAGGAGTTGTAGAAACCCAGAATATACCTGAATCTTGATTTTAGATGACAGTATAATGAATTAATATTAAAATCTGCACATGTTCTCTGAAATGCACTGTTTGGCTAGCAAAAATAACTGAATGGTATTTGACCTGCTGTCAGCATGGCCATGCTGGACATTTTTATATGTGCAAAAGATTAAATTTTCTGCTCAAAAGTTGTTTGCCATGAGGTCGGCACTGGATGAGGTTGGTGGGAAAGGGATGCGTCTTCATTTAAATATCCTCCAGAGTACTTAGACTTCAGAAATAACAATATTTTAAAGAATGGATAGCGAGTTTTGCTTTTCTCGAATACATTTCACTCATTCATAGTATGAAAAAGGACCTTGGAAATAATTCAGCGTTTCTTGTCTGCAGTTGCTGCCGTGTGTCTGTGATTACTTTGTTCCGGGTCTGACAGTGTTAGTCTCTACAGAAGTACTTAATGAAATCACAGTTTAAATTAGTGAAATAGAAGGGATTATGAGGTGCTATGCTATTCATCTTACAGAAATATTCTATTTTTTTTTTCTTATGAGTATTAGGAAGAAGAATGTCAGAGCAATATGATGTTGCTCCATTGGAGAGGAAGCGCCAGGGGTTTCTGCAGTTGCATTGGAGATCTAGAATTGTGTATTAGTTTTTCAAGCCAAAGAAACAGCCCTACTCTTCCCCTGACTGAGGGAAGGAGAGTCTAGCAGCTATGGGGCAGGTGATGTGTGTTTCTACTGCACAGAAATAGGATCGTGGCCCCCTCTGCCCCTGGTACCTGATGCTAATTGCCCCTCTGCCCTTCACAGCCTGGTATTTGAAGTGTATGATTTCTCAGGGAGCTCAGCTCGGGAGAACTCTGGGTTTATAGCTTTTGTGTTGGGAATGGCCCATCATTCAAAATGCATATGAGAGGGTTTTCATAAATGAAGTCACATCTGATTGCTGCTATAAAGAGCACAAAGATTTAGACATTCATGTACGTTTTTTGGCTCCCCAGTCTCTGCCTCGTTCTTAAACAGGGTTTGCATGTGAGGCTGTTTCAGCTAACTTAACTCTTCCCTTCAAATGATGTTTTCTCCCACTGTCTTGAAGTTCTGAAGTCAGCATCCAGGTGTCCTCCTACGTGACTAAAATCTGTAACATTCGGTCCCTGTAAAACAGCTTTTTTGCACTCAGTGATGTATTTCTCTCTTGCTGTAGCACCTGTCCTCTGCTAACCATCCCATTTGGCACAATCAGTTTTATCCATTTGACCACTTTCAACTGGATTGCGTAGACCTTTTCAGTTGTCAACAAACCTTGACAGTTACTCTCTTAACCCAGACATGCCTACCTAGACATATGCATTTGTCTGCTGACCACGTATTTCCCATTGCAGGTAAATAACTCTAAAAGCAGGTTATCCTCTAGAGGTTAGGTGAAAAAAGCAGGATGAGATTAAATTGCTGCCTGAGTTGCAGACTTCATAAACATCATGCAGAAATCTCCTATATTCACTACAGGAGGACAAAACCTGCCACGCTGTGCATGAGATTTGCACAGGAATCACGAAATGGCATTGCCTCTGATCATGTACTTGAATGTGTTGACAGATAGGAATGCTTTTAAACTCAAATATCTTTAAGACTTTATGAAATAAATCCTACCGTAGGTTGTCCCCAGGGTTAAGGACCAGGGTACTACTGGTATATCACCTTCAGCATTGTCTATAAATTTGTCTTCCTTAAAAGAGTCAGACAGAAATAGCAAATTGTAGCCTGCAGCACTCCATCTGTTCCCTCCTGAGAGCATGAGGACAGTGCAAGATGCTCTGGGCACCCTTCACACCACTGCAGGTTACCTTGTTGTGTATTCAGAGCACAGAAATAACAGTAATGTGGTCATATTCTGGGCAGCAAAGCTGAGCGATTCCCAGATTGTGTTGACAGTTCTATCCTTAAAAATCCTTCCGACTTTGCTTTTGTGATATTTATGAGAGTATCAGTAGTGGTGGTCCAAAGAGCTCAAATATCCTGAGTCAGAAACCAGCTCTCTCTTTCCCCACTCCATATGTAGTAGACTCACTAAATTTGGTCTGGCTTTTTTTGTTTGTTTTAAAACCTTCCTTTTGCTTATCCTTTCATGAGTATGTGACAGTCACAAATCACTCATTCATTCTCCATGCAAAACTGCAGGCATTGCCCCCCTACTTCCAGGCTGCTGTCCATGTTCCTCCCCTCTGCTACATTGCTCTGCCTCAAGATGGAAATCCTTTCTGTAGTATCAAAGCCGATGCCTTTCCCTGTGATGACCTGTAAATGGGAGTTCATTTTAGTTGCCTAGTGGGTGCTTGTCTAGTTCTGTGAATAAGGACAATCAGGTAGGGGACAGGTTGCTAAAACAGCTTGGTTGGATCTGCTCCCCATTTGCCCTCATGTCCAGCTCCAAGATGGTGGGATGCGGAGCCAGAGCTTTGTGCTTGGCTGAGAACCTGGCTGGAAATGCTGTTCTCCAGGCTCAAACAGCTGCTGAGAAAGCAGATTCCCTCGATACCTATAGTTACTCTTTTTGCTGTACTGGAGGGGAGGTGGCAGAAGTTCTGGTGCCTGTTCCAGAGATCCCCGTAGAACACCAGGGCCATCTTTGCTGCCACTGGAAATATGTGATACTGTGGCCTCTACTGGTCCCAGTTAACTCAAACAATTCCTTTGAACTTTCTGGGTTTCTTACAAAGGTACCCACCAAATTATATAGCTTGCAATAATTTTAGCTTTGCTTGCACTAAAATACTATCCTAGACTATCTAGGGAGCCTTGTTCTGTGTAGTATGTTGTCTGCTTGAAGAGAAGCGTGGGAGCCTCAGGAACTGTGCCAGTGTGATCTGCAAAGCTTTACGTGTCCTACATTGCTGAGACAACATATGGGTGTCAAGATTTACCATACATAGAGAGGCATTTGTAAGGGAAGGGTTGACATGAAGTTTCAGAACAGCATGGCTTCTTGGCAGCCTTTACATTGCATTGTACCCTTTTTTTTTTGTGTATGGTGGGTTTTTGGTTTTTTAATACAACGCTATTATGATACTAATATTCACTGTTCAATTTAGAGGGGAGGAACAGTGTATGTCTGGAATGCTGTTGAGTTCACTGTGGATATAGCAGTGCAGGGTTGAGTGCTGTTCAACTTTTACATTATCATCTCTCACTTCTGTTTCCTTTATTTTCTTTAAATTTTATTATCTCTCTTCTAGTGAAAAAGAAGTATTTGAATTTCAGAGCTGAGCTGGTGCTTCATCCTCGTGGGAACAAGAGCTCGGCTTCTCCTCCCGCAAAGCACAGTCTCAGATCTCTGTTTCCTTTAAGTGCTGTGCCAGCTTTCAGCTCTCGAGTGCCTGTTTGCTTTGACTGGTGTGTTAAGTGGGTAGGGAGTCCTGCTGCCTTCAGATTCTAGGTATTGTCCTAGGAGGATGAGGCATTATGGAAGAGGCTTTTTTCATCTTGCAGATTGTGTTGTCTGCATAAGACCGTTGGGTTATAATTAATCTTCTTAGAAATTTGCATGGCATGGTATACAAGGTGTTTTCAAATAAAAATTCAACCATTATAACATTCCTTAGGTACAATTTCATAACTAGGGGGCAAATTGCCTGAAGACCTAAATTTAAAAAGTTGTGTGTTTGTAGGGAGGGGGAAATAACCTCTGAGTAGAATGTATGGCAATTAAATATCTAAGCAATGTCACTTGCTTAGAAGCAGCTTTGGGGAAGATCTCATTATTTGATACCATATAATGTGTTCTTTATAGTAACATAAGTTGGGGATATTTTGTTTCTGCAGTCTGTTGTACAGAGAAACTGGTGCCTATTCTGTGTGTGTGCATACCTATATAAGTGCTCAATAGAATCTGCCATCTTGTGCGTTTATGCTGTGGGAACCTCATCTTTATCTAGGGCTCATATGTCCTGATACAATACTAATAAATACAGAAAGAGGCATAAAATGTGGCAAGATCGCCGTTACGTCATTGCGTTAAAATTTGGCAACTCGATGAATGTGCTTTGCCCCTTTTCCATTCTCCGTGTGCTTAGACGAAGCAGCAGACATACAACTGCCTTTGTGAAAGGAGAGAGCTCAACCCCCAGATACTGCAATTCACTTTGGCGACATTTCTCCTCGATAATCACTGTTAAATTTTTTTAGATACTATATGAATATTTATTTATTTACACACTGAGACCGCTGTCTAAGGCTGAAAAAGAAATCTGAAGATTGTTATGTTTTCAGGGTGGCTGAGGCTGAAGTAGCAGATGAAAGAGGAGGAATCTCCTAATTATTGCTACTTCTAAGCACTGGTGTTCAAGTATGAAGTGTTAGTAAAGTAATTAAAATGGAGGAGAAGCAATGAAACTTTCCTGTTATCAAAATGTTAAGCTTAGCATATAATGGGGAAAATACAGAAACTTTGTTAAGCTTTCTGTGTTAATCAGTACTGAGGAGATATTTTTCTTTATAATAACATCTGCAAGTATCTATCAATAGCGTGCAAGTGTTGATTGTACGTTACAGTACATCATTTTAATTAGACTCCATAGGAGATAGCTAAAGACTTGATGGGGAAAGATATTGTAGCAGTAAATATTATGGCACATTTGGAAATGGAGAGGGTAAGAACACGTTGGCTTCAACATTTGATGTAACTAATACTCTGCACTCTGGGACACACTTGTCACTGCTTTTGACTGTAGAAACGCAGTGCTATATCACATTTCAGTTTGGTAAATCTTCCTTAGGGGACTAGTTTGTCATTGAAACACCCTGGTGAGGCAGATGCAGCAAGCCTTGCCAGTATTAATCAGTGATTGCTGGGTCACACTGGCAGATGAGAGATTGTGATGTGGGCCCTTGCTTGGAGAGCAGATCATGCTGAGCTGGATGCTGGGCCCAGAACCAGAAGACAGGAGCGGGGACCAGGATTTAGGTAGCAGCCCGGCTCAACTTGCTGTGACTAAGGAGGTTCCTTCCAGAAGGGCTCGGTGACATGAGGAGCAGCTTGGCAGACAGGAAGGGACAGAGGAGTGTCTCTGTAAAAGGAAAGATAAGGGCATGCACTCAAATAACTGTCCCAGTCCTTTAGTTGTAGGATCTGGCAGTGCTGCTTTTTTTGCCGTTTTGCTTTGATTGATTGATTGATTTCTTTTTGACCTGTAGCCCGTTCAGTGAGTCTTAGCCCTTTGCATTGTGCTTCATTGGAATCGGAGTCTGTTTTCTTGCTTTTTGGATGTAACTTGTTGCAGGGTCAGCAGGCTGGGGCCTTTATTCACACTAAGTACTAAACAGACTCTAAAGCCTAATTAGAAAACTGAGCAGCTTTCGTTCTATCCCTGCACATGCTAGGGAAAGTAGTTTCAGTGAAATTAAGTAACCTGGCTTAGACTCTAAAACTAAAGTAATAAGTAAAGTGTGCGGCAAATTTCAGTCTGACTCCTGGCTCAAGCAGTCCCTATCACATTTAAGATGCAGTGCAGGTTCTCATTTGGATTCTTAGTTACTGGTTCTGCCATGCTAAGACGAGACAAAATGAGGTTTCATCTTGTATAGTAGGTGGCAGTTTGATATTAACTGCTGTGGAAGAAGATTTGAAAGGCAATTTCCCTTCTCAATTTTCTCTTAAGTCATTAAAATTCATCTTTGGTTCTTGAAACATCCGAATTTCTGTTCTGCTTAGGTATCTGGGTTTGGAGATCTTACGATTGTTCACTGCACTGAATATCCCTTAAATTTATGGCAAGCTGTTTGACACCATTTTACAAATAGTCCGTGATTCTACAGATTTATCTTTAGAAGTTTTATTTTTTTCCCCTGCCAAATCGACGCTAATCTCACTATGAACTGAGTTTAAAACTACTAAAACCTGAAGCTACTTCTTTGCTTTGTACTTTAAGAGTTTTGCACTGCTAAGCCACTTTCTTGTTACTTGTCTGTCTTCAGGTTGGACATATTCTGACTCCTTAGTCCTTTGGTTTAATCTGTTGTTCTGTGGTACTAATGACTCTGTCATCAGCAAAGTGAATGGTGTGAGGAACCAGAGTGTATCGTTTACTCATCTGTGCCTTACAAGCACCTCTTTGGGAAGCGAGGAGACTCAAAGTTTGTCTTAGAAGTGCAGAAGAGTATAAAAATAATAACTATGCCACCTTATTTGAATTTAAAATAGCCCTTTTTTAATTCATAAAAGCTCGTGGCAGGAGTTGTCAGGCTTTGGATGTCAGAAGGGTGATGAATTTGTGTGGGAGTGTGGAGGCTATAAGAATACATAGGACTTTCTGTGTCTGTTTTCTTCATGAAGCTTGTGGAAGGGGAATAGCCTCTTGTCATGCTCATGTCGCATTTTATTTTGGTTTAAGACTGATGAGAGGAGAGAGAAATCTGGCTGTCAAGAGCAGCCTGTCTCCTCTTGCATGTCTTTTTTTTTTTTTTTTTTTCCCCTGATCCTCGGCTTCCACTGTTCCTTAGAGTACAGAAGAGGCAAAGCTCTAGCTAATCCAAGCAGAAACATCTTGGGGGGCTTTTCTTCTGACCTCTGATCCTAACTGCCCCTGCTCATACCACTGACTTTTAACTAATGCAGGGATGTAGTCTCATCTCTTCTTAATGCGGGCTTCATGCCACACTTGTCTTTACTAGTTATGTTTAACTCTGCCCTCAGTTTAAGTGTGGGCACTGTGTGATGTGTTAATACACCTGAGATATGGGAACTGTGTGTGGTTTTTTATGTCTAGACAATAACCTTAATAAATGATAATTTCAAAAATTTAAAGTTAATCACAACACTCTTTTCAAGATGCTATGATAATATGTTACTAGGAAGTGAAACACGGGTATCGACAGTATTTATTTATATCCTAGCCATGACACTGCTCTGTCCTGGACGAGACTGTTGACAACTCTTGCTGTCTGTCAGGTACAGTAGAAAAGTGAGGGTCTGAGGAGTTTCATCTTGTTCTCTGAAGTTGTTCTGTTTAAAGGCAGACACTAAAAAAAAGAAGGTTAAATAAATGGTGAGAACAACTTCTTTTTTTCCTTTTTTTTTTCTGCAATTGTGGGCTGCTCATTAAGTAGCCAAAGGCCTTTTGAAAACTCCTTTCATTCAAGAAAGATGCCAGCCAGAGCTGCTTGTGAAATAATTATAGAAAATGAGTGTTGATGCATGTTTTGACTCTGCTGCAGAAGTAATTCTGTCTTCTCTAGTTGAAGTAATTACATTTGTTTCTAAATAGAGGAAAAGAAACGGTAATTGTCAAAAAAAAAAGCATAGATCTGACTTCTACGCTTATGTAGTGGCAGATATATGGGAAGCAAAAACTTAATTATTATATTAGTGTAGTCATTATTGTGTATTACTCATTGAAGTGAGGTACTGTTATTAAAGACATTGAGTTGTGAAAGATTTGTGGGATTTACAGAGTTCTTTGGTTACCTTCTTAGCACTGTGGAGTATAAAGAGTTTTATAGTATGTTAGGTCAATAATGAATTTAGTGTCGGTATTTGCAGGAACTCGCTAGCCATTAAGTACTTCAATTCCCCCGCCCCCAAGAAAGTCCTTGTGAACTAGAATCCTCACTTAGGGAAGGAACCACAACGTCTGTTTCTCTGCCTGCGAAGTTCCTTCTCAGTTCAGGTGGCCAGAGGGGGAAAATTGTGCTAGCGGCTGTGAGGATGCAGATGCTAGTTTTGGAGTAGGATGGATCTGCTGTGTTTTATGTGGATCAGGAAACAGTCATGAGACAGCACTGCTGCTGTTACCCCCAGGCTGCACCGACTTGGAAACCCTGTCAGTCAAATCCCTTTTCACCCACCATCTTTTCAAAAGGAGGAGCAATATGGTTGCTCACCCTGAGACTGGTAGCCCTGTGTTTTTGCTGCAGTATCAAATGATGTGAGAGCTTGCTGCCTTCAGTGAGGACAGGAGTTAAGTATGTGTTAGGGATGAAAATTCAAAAGCACTGTGTGGGAAAGCCTAGGTTGCAACTAACTTGCTGATGATGGATGCTGTTCGTTTTTCCGTCGTGAATGTGCGCCTTGCGAAAAGCATCTGTATTCCTGGGCTGCAAGATAAACTAAAATTCCTAGAAATACAGATGAACCTACAGTGGGCTTGCCAGCAGCCCTGGCAAAAGAAACCCCTGCCAGAGAATACTGCTCCTTCTATATGAGAAAAGTAAACACTGTGTCTATCAAAATACGGCAGGCAAAGAAAATGTGTTATTGTGCATGTTATAGGTAGCACATCGCAGCACTGTGGGAGATCCTCATGTCCTTGCGATAACCAGCTGGACAGGCAATTACCTGTAAGTAAATGATGGCTGCACGACAGGAGTGATTTTCTCCTGTATTGGCTTTCCTAAATGTCATTGTGCTTCTGCTGACCACAGTGCTTAGCCAGGTCTTGGTGAGTTCAGAGTTGCTCATGGCTTAATGTGCTGGACACTGAATTGTCCTTCAGGCCTTGCTGTGGTACTTAGTCTTCTCGATTTTTACCTTCAGTCCTTCACAGTCTGGGGATGTAGGACAGAAATCTGTTGTTCTGGTCCCTGCGATTCTTGGTCAGAATCCTAAGAATTTTCTTTTGGTGTAAAAATTTGATGAGTTAACCAAACCACTGTGCAGACTTGCATACAAATTGCCTCTTAATGAGTCGTGAAATAATACTCCATTTCCATTTTTATTTTTTTACTTGCTTGTACTGGAAAGCTTTGGAAGACACATGACGCTGTCAAGACTGTCAAAACTTCATACAGTCAATTTCAGCTCTTAAAAAAAAAAAAAATAAATACAGCTCTGGTGTGAATGGGAACAGGGAAGACCTGGCAAACTCTCTGACATCAAAGAATGAGGAGAGTGTTGAGTGATTTCCACCTCTCCAAAATCATGAGTAACATATGTTCAACTTGTTTTTTCTTTTTTCTTGGGGATTTAAAAAAAAAAAGCCATCTTTTTCCCCCTAAAATTTCCATGCTTGTGAAAGAAAACAGTATATGCTAAATTGTTATGCTAGCTTAGTTTTAATGGAGAGGAATGTCTGTCTCTGTAACTGCTTCAGGTCAGAGTGATGACATTGAGCTATGGCCTGACGGGGGCGAAGTCTATTTGTGGGGTCTCATGGAAGCCTGTGGGTTACTGGAGCTTCTTGGAAATGCTGTTTTCGTGCAGAAATTTAATCTCCCTAACATCTGCTGGAAGGGCAGCATGGCAGGATGCAAGCAATCCAAGAGGTTTTTGGAGTGCAGCAAAAATAATTTTAGGTTGCAGGAGCTGGATGAGCCAAAAAAGAGGAGATTCTCTGTTGAACCTGCTACTCACGAACAGTTTGGGACTCTGAAGGTTAGTGGCACCTTTGGCTGTTGTGACCATAAGATGATGGTATTTAAGGTCCTGAAAGAGGTGAGGCAGGTGAGTGGTAGAATAATAGTTGTAAAGAAAGTGGAACCAGATCATCTTGGAGATGTGCAGGAAAAGAGCCTGAAGAAATGGATCTGTTGAAATTTCAAAGGTGAATGAACTTTGAAGTTAGCTGTGCTTTGGGTGGGGAGTTGGACCAATGTCTCCTCTGTAATTCTATGGTTGGTTTTGTTCTTTCTTTGTCATGACCTTTAGTGGGATATATCGCAGATTCTCATCTCCTCCTCTAACAGGAACCTTTAATTCACTGTTCCTCTTACTCAACAAACTTCTGACCGGGAGTCTGAGTTCCCTCATCCTTGATTTTTAATGTTACAGTATCAGCTATTAATGTGTGTTGGAGGTTGGATGATGAGTGAGGAAATTGCAAAGTCAATCCAAGGACCTGAGGAATTTTAATCAAGAGTTGAGGAGAACTGGTGAAGAAAACAGGACTTTATGGTCATCCTGTTAGGGGACGATTGTTCCTACTCCAGCCAGACCAAAGCCAGTCATTCTCCTATAGATGTTATGAATGAGGAAGGTCGTACTGCATGAAGAACTGCTGCAGAGATCTTCATGCAAATATTTTTCTCTATGGTGTTCTTCATGAACCTTCACTGTATGTTTTTTAACTCTGAGGGAATGGCATTTTATGTTAACTCTATTATGTAGCCTTTATAAATTGCCTGAGCCTACCAGATGGATCACAGACTACCAAAGAGCAGCTGTATGAGGAGTGCAGTCATTTTACTCAATGGGGAGTTGCATACACTGGACTTTGAAAGACTCCATTTAAAGGAAAAAAAGAGATCTTCAAAGCCAGCATTTTTCAAGTAAATAACTCTTTAGCTTTGATTTGCCTGCTTCATGCTGCCTTGTCAGTCTAGAGGAAAGATGTACCTTAAATCAAAGTGGACAACTGAGAATGAAAGCTAATAAAAGATTACAATAAAAGAAAGGAATCCCCGTCATAAAAAAAAATACAAGACATGGTTTTATATCCATTGCAGCAAGCATTCATAGGCGTGAATAGCTAATGTACAGTCTGGGCTGAGATACTTTTGGTGGACTTTTACCATGTACTTAAAGCTCTGCAGAGTGATCTGAAAAATAATAACGGGGAAGAAAAATCCCAAACAACACAATTTTTCTGTCACCTTGCAGACTTTCATAATGTTACCATTATGAAAGAAAAATCTCAAATGGGCTGATACTAGTTTTGCTAAGCAGGCAGGTACACAGTGCATAGGCACATGGGTCAGGATTCATTAGCCTCATATTTTGTAACTGAAATCCACATGATTAATATTTAGCAGAGCAGTAGGCCACTGGCCCTGAGCAGTCCTGTAGAGCCATCATTACAGACAAGAGTGGAGGAGGCAATAGTACGTTGTTGTAATTGAGAGCATTTATCGCTTCTACGGAAGTTTGTTTGAGTTTGTGGACTTGAGTGAGCATTTCAAACTAGTAGTAATCGCTGTTGAAAATAGGGTAAGCCAGTTTGGCATTTAGTTCTTCAAGTACTCCAAATAACAGCTGGTTTGGGGTACATCGGAGTTTCTAGCTTGAACACATTTCCACATCTAACTTGACAGTACAGTGCAGGGTTGCAGGTACATTGATGTAACCCCGAGGCAGGACTTGCCATGTTTTAATGCCTGTGGCTCCATGTGGCCTTCAAAGTTGCTGGTTTTTTTTGCTAAAGCCTCAGAATGGAGAGAGCAAAGGGGATTGTCAAGATGTGTCTATTCAAGTACGTGGGACACAAGTGGAGAAATGAATCTGCACTTGTAAGAGCATGAGGTATGTTACAGAGGTGGTGATGTGAGGTACAAGAAGAGGATGAACGCAGGTCTAGCTAAACCTGCTTTTGAAACCTTGCAGTGCATGGAGGTCACTTCGGTCTGACCTGTCCTGGGACCACTGCCACGTGCTATTTCTAGCTTGTTGAACAGAAAAAGGGACAGAAGGTGTCCTCCTTCCCATTTGCATCGCTTTGTTCCTTTTCTTCTGAGTTCTGAATGGTTTGTGGGAAGGGGGTGGCTCAGGGAGAAGAAGGAGTTGTTGAGAGGCATGGGAGGACCAGTTTGAGTGATGGTGAAAATGGAGTTGATTACTCTGCTCAGTGGCCAACTGGAAAGAGAAGTGATGACATCCTCCCCCCAATGCCTCTGCAGTGAACCTCTAGAACACTTTTGATAAAGGAACTATGAACTTTTCATCAGGACTTTCTCAAATTCCCTGGTGGTTACAACCACTGGAGTTTAGGGTTTGTACTGGCTGGGGCATGGTTTGGGCAGAGGCAAGTGTTGAGCTCATGGAAAGCCTTCAACCCAGCACAGGTTAAAGGCACTTGAAACACTAGGTACATGTGTGTCCCATGTGGGTTTTCCCTCACTGGGGCTGGGCAATAGGCATCTTATAATTACGGATTTTCTACACTCTACCCTTCTTGCCAGGAATTCTGTAGGAGAAGGGTGGTAGTATTGAAAAGCCCTTCTTCCAGTCAAACACCTTCATGACTTGACAGAGGAAACTAGGTGCCGCAATTCTGAAACAGAAGAGCATGTGGTACTATGAAGAGTAGGCTTTGGCTGACGCTCAAAATATTGTTGGTAGTTTTATCTTTTGTAGGGAAGAATTGCAACAAGTTTTACCTTTCGTAGGCAAGAGCCTTGCAACAAAGGGAGAATCTGAAAAAGCAATAAAGCGATAGTATCGGCACATTGCTCTCCCGCTAATGTCCTGCTGTTTATACATATCCTAGAAAACCATTCTCACAGTGTGGAAAATTGTCAAAGATTTCCAGAGTACTTCATACTGAATTGCACCAGAACTGTGCTGCACAGTCGTCTCTGAATGTCATAACAGCTCATTTTGGTTTTATAGTCAATGCAAATGGATTAATAATGGTTTGCCACTTAGTATAAATAATGCCCTATTTCCTCCATGTAACTGCAGATCCTGCAGAAGATCATTTTTTGACAGGCTGTAGACCCAACAGAGCTGTTTCTCTGGAGACAGTTTGGACTGGTAGAAATGATGTGTGTGTGGTTTTAGGCATTGCATGTCTGGGAGCAGCTGATTTTGGCTTCCTTTTCTTCTGTGGTCTATCCTACACCATTAAAAAAACCCCAGTAGTCAAGTGACCAAACTGTGTTTGACGGAGACTCAGTGCTGGATAAATTAAAGGACTGGAACTTAACCAGGGAGTGAATATTGAATAAAGGCTGGGATTCACCGGGTGATAAAGGAACAGGTGAAGAGTGGTACAAGGGATGACAGCTTCATTAGGGAGAAGTAGCAACAGATGCAATGTGTTATATGCAAAATACATTATTTCATATAAAATAATACTGTTTCTCTGTCTCAGTCCTTCGGTAGATTTATATGAGCATAAACTTGGCATGAACTGAGTTCTGTCCAAGGTGATGGAGCTCTGTTTGAGTTTGGTTTACATGATCAGATTCAATTGAAGTCTGAGTTGCAAATCTTCAAGGATGGCACTTAGCAAATTCTGGGGCATTGCATAAATAATTTCAAGACATAGGATATATTATAGGTGATGCTCATTACCATGCTGCAAAGCAGTAGATTGAAACAAAATACCTTAGGAAATAAACTGTCCATGTTGTGCCTCACCAATCTTTCATGGCTTGCTAAAGCAGTCGGGGAAAGAAACCTGTACTAATAAACTTTGCTTAGAGGAACAGCCTGGCTGAGGTATGGAGATAGCAGCAACACTAGTTAAAGGTGCTTTCATCAAGGGATATTCACAGGCTCCTGTGTTATCCTTTGAGAGCAATGATTCGCTTGTGGTCTAGTCTGCTGTGAACTCTCATTGGGAATCCCATGGCATAACTTGTCTCTGAAATTGCCTTAAGCGCTTTCTAACACTTGCACCTGGATTGGCAGTGCATAAAGGCTTCTTTTGGGAGGGATAAAGTCAGTGGCAATTTAGATGTGTGGCATGACCCAGTATTTTTAAAATCTGTTGTTCTTAGCCTGTAATGATTTTGAACCAAAATGTGTTCACTGCTGCAGCATACTGTGTACGGTGATATACGGAGAAATGTGTAGGTTGCAAAGTGTTTGCAAATGTTTTACTTGCATTTTAGAAAAAACAAGTAGTAGAGAAGAGAAAAATAAGGAGATGTTGAAGCAGCTATAACATAACAATCCTTTTTTTTTTTTTTAATAGAGAACTGACAAGTTTAATGTCAAGGCCATAATAGCAATTAATTCAAAATGCTTAATTATCATTTTGTATCCAGATTTACTCTCTGTGCCACAAAGCTAAATACAAATTCAGTTGCCTACTGCTGAAATGTGGCCACTAAGAAACTAAGACATAGTAGGCATTTTACTTAAGGAACTTTCTATAATGACCAATAATTTTGGTTAAAATGAAGTGGAAGCATCTCTTAAGTCTCTATTTTAGTATGCAAAAAGGCAACATCTTGCCATATCTCACGTAACTGTGTTTTGTGTCAGCCAGAATGGCTATAGACTTACCTCAAGATGCTAGATGTTACACTGGGGATGAATTTTCATGGTTAGCTACATTTACAGAGGCATACAAAAGCTTCGCTGCCCTGGGCTTTATAGTGTGTGTTTTGAGTAAGAGAGTTTGTCAGCAAACAATACAACATATTCCAGGAGAGCAGGGAAAGCAATTATCTTCCCTGGCACCCTCAGTTCAAAAAAACAGCAATATTGTGGGGCAGGGAGCTAATTGCTCCATCTGTTGCTTTGGGCCTCTCGGAGGGAGAAGAGGTCTGTCTGCCACATTGTCTAGTGCATGCCACACCGAACGTGAAGGGTAGTCTGTCCAGACAGGCTGGGACTCGGGAGCGGGCATGAGCAGACTCTTGTTGGAAGTTTAAAGTGCAATTTTTGCTGTTATTGCATCGGCTTTATTATAACCTTAATGATTTTCAGTACATCATTACGGTAGCCAGAGTTCTTGTGTGTGCTATCTGTCAGACTGGAATCAATGAGGTTTGTTGTTTTCAATCAGAACTTGTGTTGGATATGGTTTTCTGCCCGTTGGTTTGGATGATCCTGAAGAAGGTAAAGCTTTCTGTCTGTGCAGACGGCTGTGCAAAAACGTGTTTTGGTGCCTGCACAAATTGCCGTTGCCCAGTATTACATCTATATTTGCAAAAAAGTCCTAAGCGTATACCAGTTTGTATTGATGGTCTATTTTACTTTGTGTAAAAACTGTGCATTGACGTTTCCATCTTCAAACTTGTCCTGCAGTGTCTTTATGTCCTTATACATATGTATGATATTCTGATTTATATTAGCATTGCTTTGTAATCTTACATTTATGAACTGCTTGGGGATTCTGGAATGGCAATTGCAAGATATTTGTGAATTAAAAATAGGGACTGAGCTGTTTACTGATATATACTTTTTGTTACTGTTCTTAATGCAGACCTTAATGCACCTTTCTGGAGCTCCTTTTACTGATATATACTTTTTGTTACTGTTCGCACTACAATTTAAAAAAGTAAAAAGACCTTAGTGCACCTTTCTGGAGCTCCCGTGCAGGCGGAGCCTGGAGCTTCAGCTTTCATCCAGTAGATCGGCACTTCACACCAGGCCTCTGACAGCTCGTGTTACGGTTTTAGGTAGCTTAAAATAATAAGAAGAAAATTCAAGCTGTGACAGGGAGAATTTCTGATTATTCAGAGTTTGTACCAATGTCAGGTAATAGCTTTTACTGGTCAGTACCTTCCATTGTTTAAAATGCTTGTGAGTGTCCTGCTTGTAGACTACGCAGTGTCTCGGGTAGTGACTGAGAAGTCATGAAAGAGCTGGAGTTGTATCATCGGAGCCATCTTCTGTGACGGGTAGTGACTGAGAAGTCATGAAAGAGTTGTATCATCGGAGCCATCTTCTGTAACAGCACTGCACTGCATTCTTACTTCTTTGTGGGAGCTTCTTGGCTTAATATAAATGGTAAAAACTAATTTTATCCTCTTTATAAATGACTGCTGGCAAGGTTTGTCAGTCATTTGCGGAGCAGACAGAAAAGGGAGGGAAGTTATGAATACTCAAATACCATTTGCTGTATGGATGACTTTAACGGGACATGAATGTGAGCTGTGGTTACACATTTCTGGGTGTGTAACCCCATCAGGTTCAGCTGAAGTTGTATTTGTGTAGATACATCCACAGACTATGGTGAGATGGCAGCGAGGTTTCTTCCTCAAAAGAAGAATGTCCTTTTGTGGCTAGGTATGTAAATATTAGCATTGAACTTGTTAGGGTAGTTTTGTTAGGGAATGTGCTTGAAGGTGAGATCTCATAAGCCTTAGGAACATGACCAAGGGATGTGGGAGACAGTTCGTTATTCTGTCTCTCACAGGAGGAGAAAGAGCTTGTGAAGGCTGAAATAGCAGTTAGTAATTATAGGTACAGTAGTTTTGAAATAATCGGAGATGGCAGAGCCCTGGAAGGATTGCACTGCTTCTGACAGTCCTGTCTTGGTTTGTGTAGAGAATTGTACGTTTCTGTGTTGTGTCCAGTCCAGGTTTAGATTACTAAAATGATGGGGCTGTCACAAGGTGCTTGTACAACTGTGGTTTTTAGTTGCCTTTTGCTTTTGTTGCGTACATCATGCATACCCCCAAACCTTGAGTCAGCACTGCTGATTAGCTCATCAAATGCATGAACTCCTCAGCACCAAACTTTGATCTTTGCTGTGTTAGATAGATAAATGATAAAGTAAGACTGTGATTATGTGTTGAGGAGTCAGAAATAAAAACCACAAATTTAAAGAGCCCAGGAGGTTTCTTAGTAGTCTAACATTCTGTGTGTGATACTTTATTTTGCAATATGCTCCACTTAAATCTCTCTCCTTCACTAAATGCCATCATTGAACCTTCCAGCCAAAGACACAACGATGTGCTTCGTTTGCTCAGACTCAGGCTGCTGGGGGTATATGCAGAGAAGGCAAAACTGAAGTACCAACTTGAAGCTTTTGTCCCATCTGGCTGGCACAGGAGACCCAAGGGAGCAGCTCCCTGCCTTCCCAGCTAGTTCAGGGATAACAGGACTGGTTGCACTGGGAGCTGCTACCACGGTTCTTTGCTGTTCTGCTACTTCTCAGCCCCTTCGTGGTGGTAGCAGCAGCAACTCAGAGAGTGAAGGTTGCCTAGCTCTGTCTTAAAAGTACTACTGTCAGAGGTAAAAAGCACCTTAATACAAGGAGCTGTTATCACCAGCTCCCATTTGTTCTATCCTTGTCTGAAGCACCTCCTGCTATCCGTGGAAGAGGGTGAAGATGCCCGTTTGCAAAAGTGAATCATTTCCCTCAGCCCCATTCAGTGCACAGGTTGTGAATCAGGCCATAGAGAAAAGGTTAATTTTACTTTATTGACTTCCCAAATTGTTGTGTATTGAGGTTGAGAAAAGGATGAGGTATCTTTCTTATTTGTAAGATTATTTTGTGGAATTTACAATTTATGTGAATGAACTTTTGGGTAGATACTGCCATTTTCAACTAAAACTTAAAAATACAAAGATCAACACTTTGGAGTTGGGGGGTTGGTTCTCAGTTTGAAGTTAAAGATAATTGAACTGACTACAGGAGAAAAACAAACCCAGGTTTGCATTTAAGGCTGATTTTTGAGGAATTGTTAGCTGTAGTAAGTAATATTGATTTGTTTTTTGGAGATTCGAGAGTTTAGAAAGAGCGCTTTTCATCTTATGCCTGGTTTTGTAATTACACAAAGGAAAACTAAGAGAAAGACACTATTTTTTTTTTTCCCCCTCCCTATTCTCGATACCTATGTACGTAACTTTAAGCTGTCCAACTAAGTGACATGGCTGCAACATCTTCTTGGCACCTGCAATACTGGCTGCAGCTTATTCTTTTCAAAAGTTTCCAACACTCCTGTTCCCAAGCAGCAGGGGATTTCTTCCAGGTCAGGAATTTGACTTTGTTTAAAATGTAAAAAATATGTACTGCTTGAAATACTAAATAGCCTGAGAGAAAATATATTTAAACTAAAAGCAAACAAAGCTAAAAGTCCCAGAGAGTTACAATATTTAAAAAGACAAAACAAGTTTTCAGATACTGAAAAAATTACCTCCCACGTTTTCCCCTAAATTGACATGAGTTTCACGATCTTGATAACTTTTTTTCTTTAAAGACCCCTTAGTATGTGTGTACTTACTGGCTGCTACAGCAGGAAGGTCAGTGAAGAACATTCTTGAGGCTGAAATCCCAGGTGCCTTCCAGTAGAGCTGCATCCAAAGAAAGCTGAAACATCCCAACAAGGTGCATAGGGCGGAGGAGGATTTTTGCCTACCGTTGCTCATGTGCTTGTTTTGTTGACACCAATTTCCACAAGAGTCAGAACTGAATCCTCTCATGTCACCTCCACAGATCAGAAGAAAGAAAAATCTGAGGCGATAACAATCCTTGGTTTGATTTTCGTAGCTTAGCATAGAACAAACATGACGGGAACAAACTTGCTCTCTTTTTTTGAAAGCAAACAAAAAGCTTAGGTGCTTGGGTGTTATTTCATGTGCAATAAAACATACAACCTAAGGAAGTAAGGCTTCTTGCAGAGCATGGCTCACTGAAGAAATAAAATAGGCAGACATATGCACAGACAGGCATACATGTGCATGCGTGCGTTCACGTGGACTTTAATAGTTCATTTTATATACATGAAAGTCAATGACATGTAGTAAATGTGACCTGACACACTTTATATAACTTTGTGATTTGGTGGCCTTCCATGTTCTTGAAAGCATTGCTATAAAGAGATTTTGGAATATAGATGATCTTGGCAGAGCAAACCCTGAGTGTTTGATTGGCTCAGAGAATATGCCAAACTGAGTGATAAGAGGAATAGCATAAAGACGAAGTTTCAGTTCCTGGAAGAGCTTGGATAATATAAAGGTGCAGATAATTTGACATTTCTCTATTTTGAATTTTGATTCATTTCTGTAGTTGTAGATGTTCTATTGATGAAAGCGTACATCTGTAATCTCCGTATCAGCCTGTAAGGAGGAGCTCATTAATTTACAAAGCTTTCAGAGAACCTTGAGCATCAGGAAAAGAGGAGCAGTGCACAGACAGGCAGCTTTAGTGGTGAGCAGATGGGGCTCTTGGCTCTTCTTCCCTCCCACTGTCATGCTCTGCCAGTCTTCATGGGACAAGAACCCTTTCCCCTTGTTTTTTAGCACTTGTGCACATTAATTCCATGGATAGCACTTACCTGCAGTGTTAATGACCCACATCAAGACCTTTTCTAACTTGCTTTACTGTCAAAATTGGTTATTTGAAATGCCTGGACCAGGCATTAGGTGGAGACTTTCAGATAAAGGTACCGTATGGAAGCCTCCAAGGGTCCTGCATTGACTGCTGGTTGCCCCTTTCTGAGGTGGACCATCAACCAGTGCCCGTGAAAAACAGCCATCGTGGGACTGAAAGGTGAGTTGAAACTCAGTCAGAAGACATCTTTGGCAATTCAGACCACGCATTTTTTCTGTGCACAGCAGTTGGGAAGAGCTGTGGAGCAGTTAAGAGGAGGCACTGCAGGAGCAGTCTATGCTTCGAACAGGCAGGTTATGGTCAGGGGAGAGGGGGAAACGACATCTTCAGAAAACGCTCTTTGATTTGAATTGGATTATTGTCCCATTGCTGGGTGGCATCCTGCATGCAGCCAGCAACTTTGACTTTTTTAAGTCCCCGTATGCATAGAGCTTAAAGAATTAGGCCATACTTGCATCTCACATCACAGAGGAAACAGAGCAGAATATAGAAATCCTTTTAACAACAATGTTGTATCTGTTTTGTCATAAGCAGACACAGAATAGTAGCTAATCCTCTCTCTTGAAATGAAAACCCTGAATGATCCTGGATCAGTGACCCTGAATCCGTGGTTGTTCCTTGAAGTTCAGGATGGGGATTTAAATGGGAAACATATACAGTGCTAGATGATATGAAGATAGGTGAAAGAGGAAGAAAAAAAAATGGCAGAGGGGATAAATTGAATGTGTCAGTACAGGCAAATGTGCAACACTGCAGCATTAATATAGCGCAGTGGTAGAACCATCAGTAATGGGAATACACAGAAAAACAAGGCTAGGAAACAGCAGAGGTCTTTTTCACTATTAAGCCTATGAACCTTTAGGCTACTCCCTATTAAGGGCATGCAATAAAACATTCTTGGCTGTTTCCAGAACACGTTTTATAGCAGTGACCACAGCAATATAGTGAAAGCGTTGGCTGCATTTTATAGAGGCTTCTGGAAGCGTGAGGTACTTGAAAAACACATTGGAGAAAGGCTTGAAAACACTTCGGGTCTGCCCTCAGGCCACTACTATAACGTTGAGCTGCTTGCTTCTTTCCTGTATTGTTAATCTTTCCTTTTTCTGTGTACTTGGTTCCATGCCAGTCCTGCAGTATAGAAAATCAAAATGTCATCGATGACAAAGGTGTTTGAAGAGTGAGTCCGTGCTGACAGGGAGCTGGGTGGTGGCCACTCTGTCAGCACCATCCTGTCTCTGTAACTGAAGATCGTTATTAAAATATAATTTAGCAATACATTTTCCTAGTTTTTGAAGGCGGCTGAAGTTGTATGTATTTTGACGAAGTAGTCCAACTGGATTACACTGCCTTGTTCTTTTAAAATACTTCATTAAAGAAAGCAGTTACTTGATTGCCCTTGCAGGTCAGTGTTACAGGATGTTTTTCTTTCCCATCCATCCCTGGAAGTCATTGCTGAGTTTTGAGCAAAGTTTCCCTTTTCCTCTAGTGTTGCACATTAAATTATGCAGCTAGTTGTAGTCTATTTCCATATCTTGTTTTATGTTTCTCCTAGCAGTTGCATTTCAAACTGTACTTCTAAATGAAAGGGATACATCAGTCATTTTCAAATGATTGGGTGGGAAGAGGTTTTAATGCAAGTTCTTTGTCTGACAATTTCAGCCCTTGCTGGCCTCATGGTCCCTCAACAAACCCTGTAAATGGTCAGTGACTTTCTGGGGGGCCTGAAGGGTCTTCTGCTTCTTAAATGTAAACTTAGTTTTTTAAATGTTTGGAAATCCAGTGATGTAAAAATTGGAAGTTATTGAGTGCTGCAGTCTGTTCCAATCAAATAACCACTTTCTTCCCTTTGGCCACAATTATACTGTTTTAAAACTATTACTCGTCATGAAGGATGATAGGCAGCCCCTTGTGATCACACTGTTCATAAAGTACAAAATGTAGGATGACACATACAATTTCTTAGAGAACCCAAAAAGGATACAATTCAATACATCGTACACGAGAATCACTGAACTGTTGCTGAGCATGCAGTAAAATAACTGGCATACGAAGTGAGGTGGTTTTTGTTGAGTCAGCAATGTGTACTCAACACTTATCGATGGGAAGTAGTGTCTCAAGTCATGTGGTGGAGAGATAATGTTCATTCTGAAACGACTAGCCTATTTCACACATTTTTGTAGTGAGTAAAGAAGCTGGAGCTTAACACAAGGGTAGTTTCCTGTTTGTAAATAGGCAAAGAATTGAGTGGCCCTGAGTAGTTCAACACAAGTTGTCCTATCTTGAAGTTTAAACATGCTAAAGATACGATGGTCCAGATCATTTACACGTGATTAGTGAACTGTTATGAACTATATCTGAAGAAGCAAAGAGGTCCTAGAGGAATTACTTTAAAACCCAGTAGAAATTAATAAAGAATTATGTCTACTCCTAAAGATTTTTAAGACCACCCTGTAAAATTCTATAGCAGGAATAAAATTCAGTGTTAAGTTCTATACGATGATAGGAAAACACTACATATAAAATGTAATAGAAAATTAAATATTTTGTAAGATACATTCTCATAAGGGATAACTAAATATCACTAGTCTGGCTGGACCTTTAATCTAAGAATTTCAATTTGAAAGTGAATAAAAGGGGTAACAAATTTTCTGCAAAGAGAAAATCACGATGTTTCATAGTCCTGGGAACATATGCAGTTCGAAAGTATAGCAGAAGTGTTTCAGCAGCAGGAAATGACAGGGGAAAATGTCTTCTGAATGGTATTTGCACACCAGAAGAGAATGGTTGTCAGAGTGCTCCAGTGTTTCATGTGGAGGGAGTGAAGATATCAAGGATACAGAATGTAAAATGAGGAAAGGCCAGGCTCCAGGCTTTGTAGTGTCAAATAGAGGTGACTTTATTATTTATTTATTTTTTTTTTGAAATAGCCTCAGTAATTTTACTGGTGCTCTTTATTTGGTTGCAGAACAGTGGCTAGTATTCCACATGACTGCACCCAGGCAGACCTGGGGATAGATAATAATTCAGATTGCCAGATACACACAGACTGCAGAGGTGTAAAACCACATTGCAAATGCACCATTATCCTTTGTGGAGAGGAATGCTGGTCAGTTATTTTCTGAGGGCTACTGGTCACAGACTGTACTTGTTAGGGTTCTCACTTAGGGCTATGAGGTTTTATTTTGTCTGTAATTGCATAAAACCCAGAAACTGTGTTATGAGCAACATCCAAGTTCATGATCTGTACTATGTTGAAGGAATTGCATTTTCAGTGATCCTTACTGTGAAGATGCAATTCCCTCAAATACTTACCAACAGATGGTTTTGGTTTCTTCAGCTGCTTGGTGAAACTATAAACGTCCCACTACTACTAGTCTGAAAGACTTAATCTATTGTTAGGGCATTTGGTACAAAATGCGTTTTTCAGATAGCTGACCTTTTTCAGTTCTGCTTACTATAAATGCAATTAATGCTTGAGTTTCTTTAGAGCTACAATATAAAGAAATGTGAATGGTGTGTTACAGCTGATTTGATTCTTTAAGAGATGTGTAAGAAAGGAAAAAATAAAGGGAAGAAAATAGACAATTTCGTAGGAAAGTGGGTAGTTATAGAGGTGCCTCTTAGCTGTATGTGTCATTGTAGCATGGTCGTAGTGATATTTTTGATGTTCTACTTCGTTTGGATTTCATCGTGAATGTGGTAGATGAGATGTGTTTTGGTCCAAGATCTCTCAAATCACTTGATCCAATTTTAAAAAGTAATTTTTAAAGATGGTGTTTTGAAATATGAGAAAGGTCTGCTAGCATAAGGGCTCTCACATGCCCTTGTGCTATTGACCATACCTTAATAATACCTCACGTTTGCCTCCCGTCGCATTAAAGTCACATAAATAATTTCTTCCTCCACCCTGTCCTTTTCCCATATCAGAAATGAGATTGCTGTGATACCTGCAGAATTTTTTTTTTTTCTTGGAAAAAGAAAGCAGCAGCATTTAATGACCAGCATCTCAAATGGAGCTAGTACCATGGTTTCAAGTAGTTCTTTTAGTTTTAAATAGCTTCTGACCAAAATGCAGGTTTTTAACGTTTAGGCCAGTACTGTGAAGTAGAGAATGGGAAAAGAAAAAAAAAATATCTTATTGTTTGGGCTATGCGTGTGGCTGTAAATATTTCATAAAGCTATGGCCAGCCAACGAGTAAGTATTCAGTCTGCCCGTTGTGACTAATTAGGAGATATCTGAGCTTTCTACTGACACAGTGCCTTCAAACACAAATGGCTAGCAGCGTAGCAAAGAAATATTCCATACTGACTTGTACTGTTTTATGTTTTTACCTTTGTGTTGTACTGCTGCAGACAACATTAGATGTCTGTCTGCTCAAACAGAAAACTAACTGAGCTTCCTGATCTAGTATCTAGTTCTAATAACGTTAGAATACATGGACTAAAACTTTGTTACTGCTCTCTGTATATTTAAAATTAAACAAATAATAAAAAGCGGGCAGAATATCTATATTTTATAGCTATAGCCTTTGGCAAGAACAGTGTATGCTTCCATAAATTCTCTTTGATATTGTTGGATCTCTTATGTGACAACAATGTTGAAATGAAAAGAATATTACTGCAGAGAATCCAGGCACGAATAACACAGCAGCCTAGTGGTGTTCAGATATGGGAAGGTGGCCATGGCTTTGAAACCAAGGTGTTCGTTTTGTTTTCCTTTCTCCTTCCTGGAAGACTGGGGAAAAATACATTTGAATGATGCTCATTTACAGCAAGTAACTTGGTTGTTCATGCAACCTTCATTGTCTTTTCTTTCCTTTCTCTACAAATAAATTGTAGAGGAGAATGTGACTGGAGGAGATGTTTTTAGATACCTTTGAAGATCTAAAACCAGCAAATGGAACCTGCAGTGGCATAAACATCAAAGATCAGCCCAAGCAAAATAAAAGGATTTATTTGAGTATATCAGCTTGCCCATAATTTGGAGTGCTTCAACTGCTGTATGTATCCCCTATACTGGGCACCTTACTATTGATTTTGATGCCACCCAAAAGTAAAAGGATGTGTGGTACTTAACAACTGTTTTTCTGTAGAATTCTACATCTCAATTCTAAAAGAATGGTTTTGCCAAACTATACTGAACTTTCTTCCTTAAGTCTCCCATTTTTAAAAGTTTGAGGATACAGCCAGCAACGCTTCTCGCTCAAAACTCTGAAGAAACCAGTTGCTATCGTCCCAGAACTGGTAATGGATGTTGCTAGCAACCTTTGACTCTAGTATCAGATTGGCTAGTTGAATTACTATTATTGGTCTTAGTACTACAGTATTTTGTTATCAAATGTTATATGCTAATATACTTACATAGAGAGTGATTGATATATAATTAAATAGTTCAGTATTAAATGCATAGTAGTAGTACTTACTAGTTGTCTAATTCTTTTGGGCTCTTAGTTTCTGTTAACATGTGGGAGGAGATGTGTGTGTGGGCTTGCTGAGGTGGGAGAAGGAAAGAGGAATATCTTACCGTGGGTTGGGCATGGGTGTAATGGGCAGTATAGATTGCCAGCAGCATAGAAAACCACTGCTAGCTCCTGCATCCCAGTCTTTTCTTTGTCTCCCACAGAGTTACTCCTGTATCAGAGCAGTCAAATTTTAATATTAATGCCAATAGAACATGCATGTTATATTTGTTTTGTGTTATCATGATCGTTTTCCTTTTTATGGCTTTTCAAACTGAAAAAAAACAAACTGAAAAAAACAAAAACAAACAAAAAAAAAACAAGCTGAAAAAACTCAGTGAGTTTGACCTTATATTGACCACTACTGCGGTCTCTCTCAAACTGAATCTCTCTGTTTTGGGGGCAGTGGTCTTGTAGGGACAAGTGAAAGATCCTTCTCGGTATAATGCAGAGTAAATTCCCTGGTATTGAACCTGAGGTGATAAATTGTGCAGGAATTTGTTTCTTCAAGGAAGAGTGAAATGCTGTTTTGCCACAATTTTATGTAATGATTATCTTTGGATGTGTTCTAAACTACTGGGTATTACAGGAGCTTTTTGGTGGGTTTTTGGTTTGTTTTTTTAAAATTTTGTGAGTTAAGTGTATGTTGTGCAATAGCCACTTACTGCTATTTATTGCTTATAAAACTAGTTTTATTTTGATACGGTTCTGTTTCGTTGAAGCAGAGCAGAAAAACTAATTTGTTGGTTAAAATCTGTTCCTGAAAGTTTTAAACCGGAAAGAGCCTTTCTGATCTGTTGGGGAATAATGGAAGACTCAAAATGCTTAGTCAGGAGAGCAGCCAAGGAAAAAGATTTTCTGAGTATTCACTGGGCTGTAGTCCTCCTGTCTGTCTGTGTCTGAAAGATTGTCATCATTAGAGGAAAAACATCTTAAAAACACTTTAATAAATTTTCAGTGCATATAAGTTTGATAGAGGGTCTATTCTCTTGGTGTAGATCAGCAATTCCTCCCCTCTTTAGGCACTGCTCATAGGAGTTAGGAGCTGTGTGCCGTAGGGGCCTTTCACATATGTGGGTGCCGCTATAGAATGAAGTTCAGACATCAGCAGCAGGAACTCCAGCTGTAGCTTCTGCGTTAGGTTTTGTTTGTCCGCTGGAGGTGCAGAAGAGGATTTGATGAGTACTTCTTCCTGGAAAATAGAGCTCTACAGCACT
>NW_009626141.1:247518-250526 GCF_000690535.1 Cariama cristata | reverse complement strand
TAGGGAAACGGATTTTCCTTTTGGGGTATGGCACCATTCTGCCCGTTACTGAGCAATGGTAACAATTCTGTATTGGACAGCCACTAAACAACCTTCAGTGTTTGCACATGCCTTGAGAATGTCGGGGCCAGGAGGAGAGAACAAAATGAGATGTTTCTGGGTGAAGCCTTTGTTTTGCAGCTATGATTAGGACATCTTGAGAGACTCTCAGTTTGATATGGATGTCTAGGGCTGCAGCTGTGCTGCACACCAGCCCGCGATCCTTGACGTGGAGCACTGCGGAGCGCTTTTGGCATTTGTACCTCCTGGGCAGGTTGCCCTGGGGACCTGGGAAGTCCTGTTGCCTTGCCCTTAGGAGAATCTTACCCCAAAGCAAGATGTTTGAAAGGAAATCTCAGTTGCTTGAGCTTCAGATGCTTTCTGTTGAAATTTTTGCTTCTTTCGATAATTTTCAAATTGCTTTAGTCTCTGTGCCTATTGCTCAAGTTTCTGTGCCTCCAGCACCACATAGGCAGTGTCAGGGGAAGTTGTTGATGTTAAACTGATAAAAGAGTGAAAAGAAGAAAAGGAATAGCTTTGACAACTTGACAGTAAAATACCAGTTTAATAGCTGTACCCTGTAAAGCTGTGCTGCTGGCTCTAGCATAGTGTCCCTGCCAGCGTGGCCTACAGAAGCAAAGCATGGTGTGATCTGCTAGTTTTATTTCTTCTATAAATGAGAAAATTCCTCTTAATGCTTCCCCACACACACCTTGCCCAGAAGCAGCTCAATCCATTTAACGCCTCTCCTTTGGCATTAATGGAGTTAGGAAGGTGTGATAAATGGAAAGCGTTGTTTGTTTCCTTCTGCTCTTGCAATCACCCAAGATTGGCCCATTACCTTGTGTCCCTTTGTCGCGCATTCACGCGAACGCTAAAAACTTGTTAGATGCTTGATCTAGTTACCTTTCTCACTGCCTGAATTGAAAACCTTATTTCCTTTTCCCTGACTTGCCCAAAAGCTTTTCTCCTGTCCTCTGAGGATTTTATTGCTTTCAAAGGCTGCAAAGTAATATCCTTGACCACGAGGTCAGAAGTATGTGGGAGTATTTACAAGTGATTGGTTTGGGAGAGAGAGGAAAGATTGTGTGAGATTGGTTCCTTCTGCCAAGCTAGATTAATTGGAAATACCTTTCCAAATGAGCTGGTACACGTTGGAGCATTGCTGCGTGTCCTTCTGCTGCCCAGTGCCGCGCTTGTTCTGTTTCACAAGTTTTCCGGTACCTTTCTGAGAATTAGTGAAAAGTGTTCTCCTGTCGGCTGATACTCATTTAAGCAAGTGGTTCTTCACATTAACGAAGAAAGAAGCTACCTGCTGGTTTGAAGCTTTTCTGTTGCAGGCAAGTGAGGGCAGGACACCAAACTACAGGGTGCTGTCTATAGAGGGAACATCTCCAAATGGCTGCAGTGACAGAGAGGACCGCTCTTGCTGCCATCCAAGGATTTCTGTAATCCTCCTATGGTGGGGGGCAGGAATTCCCTGTCGTCAAACCTCACAGAGGGTTCACAACTTCCTTTGGTTTCTATGGATATAACCCTTTGTGTGCAGCAAGTCCCTTTTGTTAGGTTTTTCATGGCCTGCTTTTTATCTGTCGTCTTAAGCTTGCTTTGATACAGAGGTTGTCTCACTAAAACTAGAGACAAAGGAATACGAGGCCACTTTGAAACACCTTTTGGTTCTGAAGGACAAGGTGCTGTATTTTTCCCTAGGAGAGCTGTAAGTATATAATCAATCTGAGGAACATCTATATTTGACATTACAAAATACTTGATTTTTAGAGTTGCTTAATAAAGACAAAAGTGCAATTTTGAAACTACCAGGACTATTCAGACTGTATATAGAGAAGTATCATCATTTAGAGTAGATTATTATGTTGCTGAACCAGTGTTGCATGCCATTTCTTTTTACTCCTGGTGAGATAGGAAGCTAATACAATTTTCTAAGTGTATCAGCTGAACTTCGGGGAAAAAAAAAAATCACCTCTTTCTTATACCATGCTTTACTAGAAAAAAATGTGTGCAGTGTTTTGTTCTGGTGTGAGAAATAAGACATAGAAGTGAGAGGTCTTGAAACAAGACAGCCTTGAACCATGGTGGTGGACTTGCACATGGATGTGAAGGAGCACTGAACTAGTATCTGACTCTATACCTCTCACGAGTCTGTAGTGAAGGATACAGGGTGTTTAGTAAGGTAACATTGTGTGTCAGGTGGGTTTTAATGAAGATTCCTCTGAAGTGGTTTTGTCCTGCAGCAGTGATACTTTGCTTTCTCACTGTTTACTTTATACATTTGTATTTGGCTTGCTGAGTGGTCACTGTGATGCTAAATTTAAGTCAGCTGTAATAGTCACAGTGAAGTGGAAGGAGCTTCTGAGTCTGCTCTTCAGAGACAGGGATGTAGGTATCCTCCAGAGAGGAGTGATAGCAGTGACGATGAGACCATATGAATGCCCAAGCTGTGGTTGGAACTGAAGCTGTGACAATACTTGTGTTAGAAAATGATGATTTAATTATGAATGGCACAATAGATTGGTATGATTTTTAAAAGACTCTTAGTAGCGATTAGCTTAAGTTATTGGTGTGACATGAACATCATGAAAAAAACCTTAGGTAGCATGCAGTGCTAAGGAAGCATTGACTTTTTTTTAATGACATACATCTATAAACTCCTAATAACTGCCGTTCTAATCTAACTTTACAGTTGTTCAGAGTCTCCAGGTCTTGTGGATTGTTAAAACTTCTCCTGTTTCCTGTGCAAGGGTATATTCTGCGTTTCTGTGCCTATATGGATGGGAAACGTTGATGTCAGATTACATAAATGTTAAATTACAATAAAAAACTTCCAGACTTCAATTTTATGCCTCATGGCTTGACGAGTTTGGAGCATATGTGTTCATTTATGAAAAAAAAAAAAAGCAGCTTTATTTCTCTGTTGTTTGTGATAACGTCAGAAGTCTCTGTATAGGAGA
>NW_009626141.1:221303-247472 GCF_000690535.1 Cariama cristata | reverse complement strand
CAGGAGGACCCCGTAGAAACTTTTTTCTTTTTTTGAAACATTCATGCTTTTTGTCTCTGACCTGGAGGAGGTTGTTTATTGCCAGGTTCCTTTTTTTATTCTCCTCTTTCTTGCATGACCTGGAATGTGCTTTTACAAATGAAACCTTCTTATCTACATAAAATGTGCCTATCTCTATTAGTGCTCACAACAGAGCTAAATCTAATTCAGGCATTTCTTGGGGAAAATACACAGTTCATTCAAGTACTGTTTCAAAGAAAGCCCACTGGATCAAAAACAATGGATCACACATCCTAAAGCAATACAGAGATTATATGTGTGATTGCTGGAAGATCAAACTCACTGTCCTACATAGCAAAGTAAATCATCTGAGCTGTTCAAAGAGTTCCTTCTTTATCCCTCATGCTGACTGCAGGGCTTTTAATGAAAATCTCTTTTAAAAAGTGTTTCCCAAGATTACATTTTTTTCACTGTTGTGTGTTAAAAAAGGTGTGTATTGTGTGTTTTGGGAAGAGAGAGGTAGAATTAGGAAGGAGGCTGGTATTTTAAATACAAAACTTGTATTATATGCGGAGCTGCCGTAGTTAAACCTCATATCTCAAAGATCTTGAGCTTATACGTCTACCACTGGAAAATGTTTAGAAACTCAACTATGTGAGAGAGTCCGGGGCTGGTAAAGTGCATTGAAGTTCAGTGGATTTTCTGCCATGCCTTCACACAGTCTCTGTAATCTGCTTTTGCCATTAGTCTGCAGTATGAGATGCTCAGAAATACATGTGGTCCTTCTACTTTAGGCAGAGACAGTGCATTTGGGTTTGCAGACTGTTTCCAACTCAGAGGGCTATTTAATGTAAAATGCTGGTGGTCACACAATTAATAAAATAGTACTATTTTTCTTTCCGACACAAATGTGACAGCTCTTGATGCAGCTGGCAGACAAACAAAAGAACCCAAACCACACGAACGGAACATGAGAATCTACAGATGTCACAGTACCTGCTTTGAGGTGGAAGTTACTGCCTCCAAAGTAACGACCTCATTTGCAGCTCTGTAGTTCAACTTACCATAAACTTTGAAGAGAAAATGGCTTTTGCCTCTGCAATAAGAAGTGTGGGCCTTGAAATACTGGGGGAAGAGAAGAAAGGGGTTAAAATGTTGTTCTATGCTTTAGAGAATTCAGTTCTGTGTAAATTTGGAAGCTTGAAGTGTAGATGGGGAAAATTATCCTTTCTAATACCTGTTGGGTGGTGGTTGCATCAGATTGTGCTTAACATGAACCCATTATGGTTCACTGTATCTAGTAAAGAAGTGGTAACTTGAACAAGAGGAAGACTATTTTCCGGTGTAACCTGTACCTGTGGTGGTTATAGGGGCATGAAAAGAGGAGAAGGGATCGTACACAACAGCTACATTAATGTCAGGGCTAGATCGATAGCATCCTTCAGTGATTAGGTAAACCCACCATGATTTACCTCCTCTCACCTTTAAGTGCACCTGCTTGGTCTAGCATGTGAAAATGTGGCTTGCGGTTGTTTCCTCCATTCAACGCTATAGGATATTGTTTGTTTTTTTTGGGTTTTTTTTCTTCCAAATTTATCAGCTTACCATATTTTAAACAATAAAACATTCATGTTTCTCTTTCAGTTACGAAGTCTTTACTTCTTTTTCACTGAATATATCCTGAATCTTGCAAATATGCCAAAGTGGATTATTGGTATTTTAGCCACCAGAAACTGTGAGGGCTGAAGGTCTACTGTTCTTGCTGCTTTCCTGATATTCTGCAAAACCAACAGCCCCTTCTGACTCATTCACTGTTGTGGGACTGCCTTGCTCTGTCTTTGATTAAATATGTTAATGAGATATTAACTAAATACAAATCTTATTTCTGTGCTGTGTTACCTGGGCAGACCTGTCCTTGGAATATGTTCATTATTCCATACATTAAGGTCTAAAATGATCAAACTGAATTCTCATTCAGGAGAGTGAGCTATTAACCAGGGAGGAAGAAAATAAGCACAGTGAAAAGCCCAAAGAGCAGAGAACTCAGCACCCAATGGCTACATTGCTGGCTGGCTGTATTTTACTGCAGGCTTCGTACACGAACTTCTTTCAGCTCTTCCAGCAGATTTCCCCTCTCCTGCCTAGGTACATGACTTGTGTAATAGTTGAAGCAGATCCTAAAGAGGTAGCATTACTCACTGTAGACCAGTCTTTGAACCTGGCCAGCAGGTGTTTTGGGAACAACACAATTATAAAAAATTGAGTCAGTATTCCACCAAGGCTTTCTCCATATCACTACTACTGTTGGCTGTTGCTTCAAGGCAAACTTCGGATGCTGCACCCGTTGTTCAAGAGACTGTGGAAGTCTTGCAGTACAGTGTGTCTTGGTTTGAATCTGTTTGGAATATGCTGAAAGAGAAACTCTGTCTCCATCATCACCCTTTTTACCCAATTAAAAAAAAAAAGTTGCCTGTTGTAATAGCAGCAGGTCTGTCTGAACAGCTACTAGATTACTAGATATCCACATGCTTGATTATTCTGTCCTCTGTCTAGTGTTGGGGTTTTTTTTGTGTTTGGTTTTGTTTTTCTCTGTGACATGAAGCTGTTGAGCAGAGTTTTCCCTTTACATAGTTATCTTGAGTGTGATAAGACTTTAATAAGGTTTCAGCTGAAGACAGAAATCCAGTTTTGAATATTGCAAAGTTAGACATGGAAAGAAAGAGAAAGAGCCCAAAGGAAAGCAGTAAGAACAAATAGGGGTCTGGAAGGCAAGATTTAATCATTAGAACAGTTTTGTCTGAATGACAGCACATAAAGAACATAATATTCTTCAAGAACATAAAAGGAAAGAAGAGAGTAATCTCTTCCACGTGTCTGTAATGGAGAGGAATAGAAGTAGTCGGGTTAAATAGCGGCAAGAAAGATTCAGTTTAGGTAGGCTTTAAGAAAACTTTTTACTGTTAGGGCTACTGAAGCACCCGACTGGATTGTGTGAGGAGGTTGGACAGACGTCACATCATTGAAGAAGGATTTAGCCAGCCACTTGTCAGGAATGACATAGATAAAGATAATTATGGTGTATATAACATATCAAGGTTCTTTCCTTTCTTGTTTTTCTGTATGTCTTCTCACACTGTGCCTTATAGGTAGTTGCAGCCTGCTGATGAATGAAATGATAGTACTTTTGCAAAGTGGGTAGTTCTAGAGATGCTGATAAACCCTAGGAGGGAAGGGCTCGGGAGGCTACACCTCACCTGTTCGGAGCTGATGTACAGACCCACATCTTCCCTACTCAGGTCACAACTTGATAAATTACTTTCTTCAGCATAACCAAGATGAGTGCAGTAGGGCAGGCAGTTTAGAGGAAGGGACTTCCTTCTTGCACCCAAAGAGATTTGGATTCAATCCGCCGGGTGGAGTTGTGATAACCTTGCTTTGGATATAAGTTGACTTCACAGAAGAGCAGGTTGAGGAGGGCCCTGCAACTTGACCCGACATTAATACATGAAAGCTAAAACTTGATACATAATTTCTGCTTCAAGATCCATTTGGTAAAATTAAAAACTATGCTCCAATGTATAATTTCATGCAAGAATGAAACAACAATAACAAAAAAAGATAAATTATATTCTTTAGGTAAGTGAACTTTTTTGGTAGTAATGCTTAGAGATGTGTGTGCTTATAATTAAATGCCCAGTTAAATATGAGCATCTCACCTTGGTAATTAAGCAATAAAGACACATCAGGCAATGCATTTCTGGGTGATTATAACCTGCCTTGGGTGGTACTATAAGGCATGAGGCCAAAGATTAAATGGTTTAAACCACCTGAGAAATTCATTAATACCTAGAAATTTGCTGCCTGGAGTGTTTTGTTGCCATTGAGAACTAAACTTGTACATAAAAACAAGGAAAATGGGTTGGTTTGGGAATTTTACACAATGTGGCTATGGCTGAAAGCCATATGTGGGTGTGGCTGAAAGCTTTTGGGGTTCTTACAACAGCAGGTATGCCGAGTGCTATCAGAGGATCGTTTCAGGCTTTATTGTACTAATTTAGGAAGCCAATGTAAAGTGACAGCGCTGATTTTAGGGGTCTCAGATGGCTGTAGAATAAAGCATTAGAATGATCTTGAAAACACTCTCCCCTTCATCTTGTTCCTGTTGATCCCTTCTTGTACTTCCCTTCACGTTTTTTTCAAAAACCGGAGAGTTATGTATGTATTCTGTCTAATAATATACTCCTTGTATGTAATAACAAAATGTAGGTGAATGCATATACGTCTTGCTTGCAATTTTTATCTTTAAGTCTGTAAGACTTCTCTTTAATATATTCTAAGTCACTGGATAGCCCCGTGACTTCACCGAGCTCTGTATGCATGTTAGTGCGTTAACCTTAACTAGATTCTCTGGGTACCACTTTGAGATAAACATTAGGCAATAAAGCATACTGTGGTTGGTATTAAGCAGAGAAGAGTGCTGAATGTTCAAAAGCTTTGTGATTCTATGCGTTCACTTCATAAAACAGCCGACATCAGAGGCTTTTCTCTTGCATCCAGCTTTCCACCAGAGCTCTAATGTTAATGAAGTTAGTCTGGATTTACAGGCGTGCAGGAAATCTGAAAAAATCAAGCTATTGTAGTATATTTTGACAAATCAAACCATTATATATTTTGGGTTTTTTTTCCCTTCTGATTCATTCAAGATTTATGTTCTTAATTTCCCTCTGCTCCCAAGCGCATCCCCAGAATGTCTCTCTCAAATTTTATTTTCTGATCACTGCAATGTAATGGATTCCTAGACTAGCACAAATACCCATGTACAGTTTTGTGTCAGTGGGAACTTGATGAGAGCTATAGAGATGATAGTTTTACCTGTCATCAAAGACGTGATGCCTGTCTGTTTATTTTTGATTGGATGAAATATAATTGCTCTTCCGGTTGACATTGATAAATGGTGTTGACTAGAGTGTGTTCTTCTGATTGCTTCAATGAATGATGTGTACCATGTGCTGATTTTTGACTGTGAAACAAACATCTCATCAGAAGAAAGTAGATTAATAACCTCTTGCAATGACATGAGAATTAGACCCCATAAAATGGGAGTAAACAAGGGTCTTGTACTCATTGGTGTTTAGTGAGGATGAAGTAAGATCAACAGGAAACAAGCTCAATTCATGCTCCCAGGATAGGATGCGTGCTTATTTTTTAATGCTAAATATTAGTGAAAGAAATGGAGTTAAAATACTGTGTACAATGTCGCAAGAACTTTTGAGATGAATCAAATTTATTCAGAATCCTATGTTTCGCCTTTTTTTAATGCAAAACTGGCATATCCCAGCACAGCTGTAGTTGCTGTTTCAGAATTAGAACTGAGATTTGGGATGCACTAAATATCTTTGGTTACATTTTGGCCCAAGTTCTGCCTCATTTGAATAAACAAACTTTGGAAGGATTTTTTTGGTAAGTGATTGAAAGGGAGAAATTAGAATTTCCTTGCCGTTTCCAAAAAGAAATTTCTTCCAACCTGTCCCTGTTTCCGTCTGCAGTGTTCGAAACATCTTACCCTTTCTCCAGTGGCCCTGTAAATGTTCTGCCTAGCGCTCATCTCCTTCTGTGTTTGATTTCTAAATTTATTCGTAATGATCTATTTGCGACATTTTTCTGTGCTTACTCATATCCCTAAAATAATGCCTAAATTTATGCACTACAATTTGTCTTCAAGTACTTTTTTTCAGAGAATTTTGTGATACTGAGTTCAAAATGAGGGCAAAGAGAGGCTTGTAAGTACCTGTTTCCCAATGTGAATGGAGTGCCTGCTAGCTTCCTTTGGTTTTTCCAGAGATCTTCCTCCCACACACATCTCCTGTGCGCAAGAATTTCCTGAAAGGCAGCAAAAATGCTGCGTGATAAGAATTGAGTCTTCCGTCGCTCACTTAACCTCACTTAAGTTGTTTTCTGACTTTTCCGAAGTAAGATGATTTCATTTGTTGTATTTATTTTACTTTGCAGGCAGAGCACTTAGGGAACACTGCAGATCCTGACATAACTGTTGCTAATCAGCGAGAGTGGGGTTTTTTTGCCAGATGATTTTCTTTTTTTCCTTGTCTGTCTTGTGACACTTGCATTTAGAATGTTTTTTCATATTTATTCACATAATATTCCAGAAATGACTTCTGGACCTACCAATCTTACGGGTTAGGAGGCTTATCTAATGTTCTGGTTCAAAGCATGAAGAGAGGTACACAAGAAGAAACTATGTTCCTGAACATGTTATAGTAGTTGTTATCCTTGAGATGCTGAAAAACTGGAATGATTTGAAATAAGAGCACTTAAAATGCTCAGGGAAATAGAAGGGCGATATTGTGGGCTGTAAAGAGGTAATTAGACATATATGTTGTATCTCTATTGGGCAACATCTGGGCAGAAAAAAAAACAAGTATATAATTTTGGCATTTGTAAATGCTTAGGGTGAAGAATGTAGGATGATACCAAGAACATAGCTCTGAATAGCTGAATGGAAATCGAGAAAGTAAAAAGCAAATTAATTCTGTTAAACCTCAGTCTTGGGAAATGTATTAGAATTAGTAGCCTCTTTGCCTGAGGCATTTAAGCTTAGAATGGAAATTGCAGTGCCAGATCATTTCCTACAGTATGCTTTACAAAGACACAGGAGATTATCTTAATGATCTGTGGTCCTGAGGCATTTCTAAGTTAAACTTCTTTGTTCATGTAAACATAATACTTTGGGTAGACAAATATTTATATTTTTCTGTCACCTTTTCTGCTGTTTGTTGATGTCCAAGACCCAATAGCAATATGAATATTTGTGTTGGCAAGTTAGAAGGATATCACATCAAAACTTGTTTCTTTAGGAATAGTGATTGCACTTCTGAACCTCTTAACATGGAAGGGTAACGGATGTGACTTATAATTTGAGCAATGCGTGACGGCACGTGCCTTTGCTCATTGTGTAGGTGTGCTGCAAGCTTGAGCTTGTTCAGTTTAGAGCAATTTTTGAGTTAAAAATCTTTAGGTAACAGGTGGCCAAAAAGAAATTCTAAGGAGGAGCTATATTTAAAAGTATATGTGTTGTAACATGTGCTTTGAGGACTTCCAATCTTGATGTGATTGATCTCAATGGTACCTTTTCCAAGACTTTCTGTCTTTAGTCTTATGCTTTCTGGTACTATCTACATTATTGATCACACATTGAAGATCAATCACAGGTCAGTAGCTACTAATTTACAAGTGTCCTTTTAGTCTCCAGAACTCCTGAAAGTCATAATGGGTAAATCTGAGTGCCTTTAGCTTGATTGCAACAGAGAAATAGCCAAGGCATTGTCCGGGGACCATTAGAAAGCAGCCATGTCAGAGTGCCAGCGAACCCTTCCTTACATTGCTGCTTGTATGCACTCTTTAAGGCCCCTTCGATGAAACAATTTTGAATGTGTTGCTTCCTAACCCTGAGGTTTTTTTTGTTCTTTGCTCATGTTTCTGATGTAATGATCTTGGTTCTGTCTGCGTAGTGCACATCTGGGCTACAGCTTGCTGTTACCCTGGGAGAAAATTGAGAACTTCAGACCTATTTCTTGTTCTAGTTGCTGTATATATTCCAGCACATGCCCCTCTCATATTGTTTAGTCTGTAGCATAATGTGCATAGAAGTTCCTATAATTTGAATGCAAAGTAACATGTGAAAGTAGATAGAAATAAATGTGTTCAGTTTGCATTCAAATGCAAAAGGAAACTATTCAAGACAAATGCCGTAATACAAATTACATACAAGCAAACCAATGCATTCCTGTTTAGTAAGGGAGATTTCAGTGCTTTTGTAGCACTGCCTGCCATAGCAGGGCAATTATACAGCAACTAACCACCAACCCCTGAGTCCTTGTTCTGTGAGCCTAAGCATGTAATTGAAAAAGCCACAAGTACATTGAAGAGCCACCTGTTTCCACTTAGGATTATACAAGGATGTAAATATCTCACTTCAGAAAATCTTAAGAACACACGCAAGTATTTGCTGATTCACGAACAATTTATCTCCAAGGTTACCTACCCTGTGCAGCAGTCATACTGAAACACAATCTAAAATATTGTGTAAGCAACGTGGAAACCTCAGAAACTTGATGGTGGCTATCGCTTTGGGCCGTAACCTGTGCTCCATCTCACGCATGGGCATTTCCTTCCTAAGGTTTTCCTGCCTGGCTCTTCCTTATTTTGCATATTAAAATCTATAAAGATTGAAGACACCTTAAAGGCACATTCAGATCTGAAGAGCAGTCAATAGGGGCTCCTGGAGCTGGAGACGGCCAACTTTCATTTCTTTGTGAGCAGACTAAAACAAAATGGTTGCCTCCTGAACTAGGGGTGAAGTGTGCTTTCACTGGCACCTATTGAAAATTTGAAAAGAGCAGCTATTTTGAAAGGAGTTTGTCTGAAGACTATTTTATATACTAGGTCTGTGCTAAAGGGCAAACTTGCATTCTTGACAAATGGGACCATTATACTTTTTGAATAACGCTTCTGAGAATTGCCTTTTAAAAAAGCTTCCTGTTCTTTTGTAACCATTTGAGATTTTAAATAGATCAAAATAAACACACCAACATCTATGATTATCAGCTGACAAAAGCTTTGCCTGCTATGGACAAATAACATCTGAATACAAAGTTCAAACTTTCCTATTAAAAATGATGAAAACAAGCTAAACAAATGTTTGCTAAAAATTCAAAGGCAACAAAAAGTAGTATGGGAATGCTAAATGAAAAGACTAGTGATGTATTAGTAAAGGGAACATTATGGCTTGTCTTAATCTGAGTTCAATGACAAATACAGACATTTTCAGGGAGTAGCAAGAGGGGACTGCTCCACAAGGGCCAACGAGCCGGGAGCCAAGGGGGATGGCCAGGCAGGCGCAGGCAGTGCCCTTGCTGACAAAGGCACAGTCCCATAGAACCTGGACAAGGCAAGCTGAGTGTCTCTGTGATGGTAATTGGGGTCAGGAGACAACCCAAGTTGACACCAAGTCCATAGCGATGAGGCAGGCCTGAGGTCAAGCCAGAAAGTCGAGTTGACAAGAAAGGATTGGGTCCAGATGAGTGAGGCACGGGCATAGCTGCTGCGGAGGTCAGGCATGGACCAAGGGAAGAGGCATGAACTTGGATGCAGATCCGAGGTCACAGCTACCGCCTGCTGAGGGCTGGCACTGGGCAGCTGAACTCCAGCAAAGCCCTGGCAGAAATTAAGCAGCACCTTCACTTCCTGTGCAGAATTTCATTCATAAAAATACCCCTTCAAGGACTGACATACAACAGAGAGAAGCTCCAGATACCAATGTCTGTTGTTGTTTATGGCTCTTGTCTACTCAGAAGGCTTCTGCTGCCTTTCATCAGCATGGCATGCTCCTCAAAGAAAACTCCTTTGAAAACTCCTTTTATTCCCATTTGACCACTATTACAGTTTTGGACTAGGAAAAGAAAGTTTAGAGATAAAAGCAGACTGTCACTAGTGAATGAGAGGTTTTTTCCCTCTGTCTCTGGTTATCTATAGACAGATCTCTCTGCGCATTGGTACTCAAGTAACAAATCCAATACACGGGCCAGACTTGGTCTGCCATTTCATGCTCCTGAACACAGCTTTTTTTGCTATAAGTTCTTTCTCAGTTGTTGCTCGTTTACAGGGGCCACTTCATTCTTGCTGTTGCTGTGTAACAGCTGATTTTAGTAACATTCATGAGCTAACCCCACAGCCTTTATTGTTAAAATCAAAGTTGCTCCAGTAGCCGAGGCAGAATCCTCAGCTCTTGCATGGTCCAGGGCCTGGAAGGGGAGCAGATCCCCACAGATAACCAGTGTGTATTCCTACTGCAGCTGATTCGGCGGCAGGATTTTCCCAAACTGTCTGACCTTTTACAAGAATTTTAGATGAAACAGAAATGTCATCAGGTTACAGCAGTCTTGGTGTCAGGGCGAGGTGGAAGTTTCCAAGCATGAAGCAGAATGGCACTCTCTAATACAATGATTACAGTATTTATTGCATCTAAGGGCCAAGCCTTTTTTCCTGCTCAACCTGAGGAATGTTTTTTCCTACTGGATATAGGTAGAAATTTAAATCTGAGGCCATTTAAGTGTTCCCTTTTCGCATGTCATACTCACTTAGGGCTACTGCTGGATAGCAGACTTAAGACATACTGTAGCATTTTCCAGTACTCTAATTAAAAGTTCAGGGGGTGGAGGGAACAAGAAGATGGGTTTTACCTTCCTCCCTATTCCAAGAATGAAATTTGTTCTTCAGAGCATCATCTTCTGAACGTGCAGTCTCCTTATGTACAATGCTGTAGAACTAATTTGGTGTGTTCTTATTTATTTCTTTTGAAGCATTAGGCACAAGACGAGAGGAAAAAATGCGGTTACGGACTTTGTCAAATATGTTGGATCTTACATGCCTCTCTGCAAAGCACAGACATCAAGTTTCTTAGTTCCTTTTGCAGCAGGCTCAGTGTATTGTAGGCAAACATACACAGACCTGCATTTTTCAGAGTACAATTATAGTCTGATCCCAATTATGGCAGTTACCTACCCAGGAAAATTCTTATATTAACACATTGAAGTAGTTTTGATCCATTTTCTATCTGAATCCTGTGGATCTTTGTGCATACATAATAATTACTTGCATAAGAAAATCCATACCATTCTTGAATCAGACCTCAACGGCCGAGCAGTGCATTTGATCTACTTCACGATCAAGTTATTTGTTATTGATGTATTTTGTTTTGGAACTGGCATCTCAGAAGCCTATCATTTTCAAACTTAATTCAGGATATACTGCTCCTTCTCCTTCCCAGCTTCTAAGAAGGCAACGAATGCCCACGTGCTGGAAGCAGAACAACCTCCCCGTGTACCGTCCTTTCAGACCACGAGCAGTTGGATGCAAGCTCCACTTCTCAGCTTCCCACCCTTCCTGATTAGCAGACCGGGATTAAGTCACAAGTCTGGCTTTTTATCACAACAAAGTATAAGATTTGAAATGCCAAAATATATTCTTATGTAAAGGCTGGTATTTCAGCTGATGAGCTAAGTAAGACTGATTTATGGTTATTTCTACCTGGGTATTAATTTCTGCTTATAATAGAAGCACCAGACATATGCTGTCCACTGCAGCTGAATGCGGCTTTATTTCACGTCTCAAAGCTATCTCCTAGGAAGTTGGATTTGTCACATCTTGGATAGGAGGATTATCTTCACAAGAATATTAACCCTGTAGCTGAAAACTTCTAGTTCTTCTTTCCTCATACATTACTTATTTTTTGGCTGATGGACTGTACATTTATAGTATACTAAGCATTTTTTTTTTCTCTTTGATACTATTGTCTACTGTTTGTAGAGACATGCTCAAGTTAGTTTTAAGCTACCTGTTGGAAGCCTATCCCAGAAAAGAATGGGATTCAACAGGAGAAAACAACCCTACATTTGGTGAATTTAATCAGTGACATTTGCAGTGTATATGGAGTTTGAGCGGCTGCACTACCAAGGACGTGCAACTCGTGCATTTTAAAGCTAGATTGGTGTGAGTTAAGCTCTCGAGTATGCTTACCTACTGACAAGCATGTTGCTTTGCACCCTCATTCCTGGAGATTAAAATCTCCTTCCTCTAGGAGGGAATGGAAAGGAAGGAACATTTTGTAATAAGCTGTTGGATGTGTGTATGCTTTGACAGGGCGGTACATGATGGGAGGAAGTTCTTCATTGCTTTGTAGTTTCTCCAAATTACCACCAAAGACTGTTGCGGTATCAGTGCTTCCTTTTCATGCCACTTTGCTTTAGATATAAATGGATTAATCAATAACATTAACTGAAACGTTATTTACATGCAGGGGCATGTAAAAGAGGATTCCACACATAACAGCAGTATTTCTTGTATCTCATCTGGCACAATGACCTCTTTGGTTTGCGGAGTTGGAGGTTTATCTTTTGGCACTAGGAAGCGTACCTAGTTTTATGAAGCTGAGGCCTATAGCCCCTGAGGTTGATAGCTTTAAGGAATTTAGCTAGATGGTAGACCCTGCACAGCGAAAACATTATTGCTTTGCTTTCTGTTCTCAAGCTGACGTTCTGGGAGTCGTAGCTGAGTGCGTTGCCTCTAATGAGACAGCTTGCGAATGGATACGTTATTCAAATTGACTCCGATGAATTTATTCCAATCAACTGCAAGTCTTGTTGCAGTAATACTTCTGACAAAAATTGAAGTTACAAATTTGAACTACTATGAGTTGGTATAGAAATCTCCTTATACTGCTCCCTGTATAATATAATAACATTAACTTCTCTTTTGGTGTACTTCTGTAGCAGTGGCTATGGAATTATATAAAGAAATTAGTACTGTATGGGTAATCTGTAACTTAGAAACTGTGCTTTGGATTTTTTAGTATCCTTCATTAACCCTTATGTGACAGGTTGGCTTCCTATTAAATACACACTGCTGGAATCATCTTTACCACACCCGGGCAGTGTAGTCGTCGGTACAAAGTGTAGTACAAGAGTAAGAAACATTCAGAACGATGTCCAGCAAAATGGAAATGATGGTACAGTGATTTTATTTTCTTTTTTTATTTTCTTTTATATACATGATGTTTCAGTTTTGAGCTTGGGTCCAGATGCAAATACATTCCATCTTCATCTTAATACAGATTTTCTTAAATTGATAGTGACATCATAGTTACTGTGTAAGAAAGTAGCACCTTTTTTTCACCCCCACCTCCCCAAATAGTTGATGCCTGGTGCAGTTATTTAACAAAACTCAGCCTGAGCCTCTTCTGTGTCGGTGTAATGGCAAGGATCATCTTCTGAGCAAAACGTATAGATTTCAGTTCCCATTTAAAATAAGTGTCTTGGGTCCGATGGTTGCCTTGTTGGTATATATGGGGATGGAAGCCTTCATGCTTTACTTTTGAGTTTTGCCGTGGCTTTCACCCAGCAGTATCACAAATCACTGCAAACAAAAAATGGGGCATTCTGAGGTGGAACAAGAAGTGGGAAAAAATTTATCAGAACCCAGTTCACACAAAAGGCCTGAGCTGTGTCTGATGGGTCTGCTGTGAATTGTAACTTACTTCAAGGTGCTTTCGCAGGTTTTTTAAAACATTTTCAGTACAATTCATGTAACTGGAAACTGTCTTTGATACTATCAAATCTCATTGCCTCATATTGCTACCCTTTATTATGTAAAATCTGTTTTTCATACAATTACCGAAGTCTACTTTAAAACCTAAATAGATTTTTAAATTTTTTTTAGCTACACTTAAATCAGAAGGTTATTTCTCCTGGTATTTGGAAATACAAGAGTGCATTTTTTTATATACTTTATTGCTTACTACTGTCCCTTTTTTTTTTTGATGGAAATATGAAAATAAAAGTAGATGGCTCTTTCCCCATCTATCAGCCATCCTCCCCCAGGATCAGATCACTAGATTATTTCCTTCTTTGCTTTTAGACCAGATGCTTCACCAGCAGTGGTTGATCTGGGTTAATTGCCTATCAGGCCAGGTAAAATTGTGAGAGTATTGGGGAAAGAAATTTAGTTCATGACTCTTGATCCTGATCGATCTCATATACTGTCTGTCTTTTACATCGAAGGTACCACCACTGCTTTGTGGCTACAGGAAAAAAATCTTTGCTGGGAATTGCTGGAGGGTGAAGCAAACAGAAGATATTAACCTAAATGCCATAGCAGAGATGAAGGACCGTATGATTCATGTTAAATTATCGGAGATAGCTTGCTGTGTTCGTTCAGTTTTGTATCTGAAAGCCGTCAGTGCCATACTTTGGGATTTGCACACTTTTTAGATGAATGCAATTCATCTTGTGAATATGTTAAATATGCTTTGTGGGGGTAATGGGATGTTAGCCAGGACAGAAGGGATTTGTAGGCTTTAATTTTCTTCAGCGCTTAGGACAGAATCTGCCATGCCATTTGTGTGAGTCAAACTGACGTACAGGAATTTCTAAGTGAAGAAACTAGGGTTTGCCTATTTTGCATATAGATTCATGCATATATTTGAAAACTTAGCTGAGAAAGAGCACCACATCAAAAATACAGATGCAGACTGTGCCTGTAGACAGACTGCAGTTGGTATAAGTCGTATTTGCCCCTTGTATCTGGTGCATACCCAGGTAGGGAGCTGGTGTTCGGGCACCTGGTGCTGTGTGTGCATGCCTGAAAAATATGCCAGGCACTATTTGGAGGGCAGATCACAAATTAAAATCCCAAACCTTGTTCTACTGCACAAAAAAAACCAAATGGAAATGCCCTGCAGTTCATCGTCCTGTGAAGCAGGCACACATAGTGTGTTGCTTCTTATTTCACCAAAAAACCTATTTAGTTGCTTAAGTTCCAGCATAAAGTTATTCTACATTTTACTGTTTTCTGCTACTTTCTCTTCACATAATTTGAGTAAAATAATTCCATTTGGCTGATTGATTCAGGAATTTGACTGTCACATTCAAGGCATGACATTTGAAAATGCATACTAATGGACTTTAAATGTGTTGCTGTAAGTTTTAAAGTGATTTTTTTTTTTTAATGTCAAGGTGGAGCACTAATATCTCTTCGGGTAAAATCTATTGCCCCTAGAAACAATATTTTAAAGTTCAGTAATATTCACAACTACATTCCCCTTGGTTTTCTTTTAGTCATGCAATTACAATGTGCTCTACGGGCTGGCCTTGTCTGAAACAGATTTGCAAAAACCTGGTTTTTACAAGTCTGTTGCAAAAGACAAAAATAGTGCCAGAGCAGATGAATAGCTCAAATACACCATTGCAGCTGGATTTTTACTGTGAAACTGCAGTGCTCCATCTCTGCCTGGTCTCAAAGTGGCTTTCTGGTCCAGTCTGTAGCTAACCCTGATGCTGCTGTGAATTCAAAGAACAGTCTTGCTCACATCTGTGTAGGCAAGTGTATCGACCACCCTAAGAGAGTGCAGCTAGCAGTTTAATTGCCTTACTGAGCTGTTTGTGTTATAAAATGGGTAGTTCCTCTTAGAGCTGAGGAAACAGGTATTCGTCAAAAATACAAACACATAAAACACAAGAACAATTCTCCTAGTGCACTGTTTGTTGTAAAATCATCCTACTGGAGTTCTAAGTTTGGAGTGTGTGGATTTTCATATTTGAGGAACTGAAGCCAGTTTTGTCTCATGACTGCAGAACAAAGCTCACTTCATGCAAGTGGAAAGGAGCACCAGTCAACTCCTTGTTGCATATGCCTCTCCAACAAGACAGCAAGATCCTGATTCCAGATGCTGGGTTGGTTAGGATGTGTGCTGCAAAACAAAAATTATGTGAGTCCATGTCCCACAGTGAAAACAGAAGGTTGGCAGTTAAAAATAGCTAATTTTTTCTTGCAAGTAGGGCATGAGAAGCTTTTAGTGAAGAATGAAGACCAGACATTTTCATAGTCTCTTGACCACCACCATGCTTTAAGCTCTTCAATGGTGCTACACATTAGCAGTGGAAATTATATGCTGTGTTTGTATTTGTAAGTGGTGATAAATTACTAATCATATCAACAATTAGCAAGCAGCTCAACTGATAAAAGGAGATGCAGTCTCCAGACTGTCACTTGCTGAAGGACAAATAGCGTGCTTTATAGGAAATATGCTAGCTTCAGCCAGAATAATTGGAGAAAATGTAGATGAGAGCTGTATGTCTGATGGAGTTACCCTCCACTGTTGCTCTCAGAGGACTCTTTTGAAAATCAGATCTGTAATGGGTATTATGCAGATTTGAAAGAAAAATTGAAATGTGAGACTTTTTTTGTCTGCTTTTGATGTTACATTCAGCTGCTTTCATCTGAGAGGATAAAAGTAATTGAACAATAATCCCAAAGAGAGTCAAATATACAAATCAATAAACTACTCTCACAGTATGATGGCTGTACTGGTACCTAACACTTCCCCAAGCTGTTAGGTTTCCATTAGGTGATCTTGTCCTCTTTAATACAGGCGCAATGTCTAGATTGGAGAACATAGGCAATGAGTAAGGCAGATACACTCTCTGAATATCACAAAACAAGAAGAGTTTTTTTACCTCCTTTGATTGACATCCTAAATCTTAATTGAGTGCTGAGAAGCCAGTTACTGTCTTTTTATTTTTGTCTTATTTTGGGAAGTATAATGAAAGCAAAGGGCTAGTGCTTCCATTAGACATAGCAGTAACGTAGGCAGTTGTTAGGCAAACTTCCTCTATTGAGAGTTTTTGTATCTTGGCTGTGATGCATGGAGGAATTTTTGGTCCTTTGTATTCCTTTTGTCAGCAATGTTTTCCAGTGATCTTGGATCTTATTTTATTTTTTATATTTTATTATTTTTTTAAAAAAAAATCATATGTGTTCTTTAATGAACATTTTGATAGTCCCTCTCACTTTTGTTTGAGGTGCTATGATAGGCACATAGAGAAAAAGAATCCAAGTTCCAGGTCCTTAAAGTCTAAATATGAAAAGTTGAATGTTACTCTCTTGTATACAGCTTTGACTAGGTTTGACTACGCAGGAAGTTTACCTCAGAATACAGATTAAGCCCTTTTCCATAATCCAGACTGTGATGCAAGGCAAAAATATCAGGAAGGGTTGGACGTGGAGCAGATGGTACGATCCATTGCCTGAAACTTTCTATGTTCCTACGTAGAGACAATCTCTTTAGGGCCTGTCAAAATTTTATCATTTTGGCTGAAAGTCTTAAAGGAAAGTGAACCCCCAGCATGATGAATGCTTTGGAAATCTTCAACCATTTCCAGGAAGGAGATAAAGGGAACATAGGTTTTGCTCATGCTTATTAAATTTTTAAGCTTAAGCCTACATCTTCTGGAGGAAGCAACTGATGTATCTCTAAGGCTAACTTTTCCCTCTAGAGTGCGGTTGTTTTTTGGGGCGTTGGTTTTTTTGGTGGTTTGGTTGATGTTTTTTTTTTTCTTTCTCCTGTCAACATGAAAACCCACCACATTCTGTGTGATTGAGCTAGATGAAATGGAAAAACTGTAGTTCATGTGTATGTAGTAGAACGTTTACAGATGGTAATGGCTGAATTTTCAAAAGGCTTCAGTTGCTCTAAGTTTCTCTTGTCTTGTCCAAGGTTAAATTCGATATTAGAAGTGAAAGGATCCTTAATCCTCTAGTGAAAATTGTTTCCCTACTGTTCTCGGTCGGTCTGGGAAAGAAATCTGCTGGACTTGAACTTAGAGCTGATGAGGTGTGTTGGCAGAAGTGAAATGGGGAAGTGGGTTTAGAGAGGAATTGGGAGAAGAAGGTGGGAAAGATGACTGTGTAGGACCCTTCGGCATGAAAAGCAGGAGAGGGAGCTGGCATGTCTTTTAAGGATGAAGGAGGAACATTTAAGCAAGGTCTGAGACTGAAACCCAGTGGCTGACAGGGTTCAGGAACCCAGGCTGATGAGGAACTGCAGTCCCTCATGGAGAGTGGATCGGGATGGGCAGGCAATTCAGACTGGAATAAAAAGTCTTAGGAGCAGATGTAGTTGAGGACTTTGAGAATGGAATAAGTGCTGGAGTGGGGAAAAGACTGGGCTGAGGTAGGCAGAACAAACAGTGATAAGGCATGGAGCAAGGAAGAATGAAGGAGTAGAAGAACAACCTTAAGTAGTCCATGGCAAGAGGCACAAAGATGCTTGGGTACTGTGATGGTCAGGCCTGAACGTGTGGTTCTACCCTTGAAGGGAGGCTTGGGCTGCCGTAAGACATCAGGATACTGAAGGGGTTAGATGGGCTCTTTTTGAGTCCCCTGATACTGTAGTCACTTAAATATCTCTACAAGTCCTTGGACGCATAGGGGGCGTAGGCACAAATAATACAAAATTCACATTGCACATTCAACTTTAATTCTAACTGGACCTAACACTTGATTGCTTCACTTTGTAGCTGTAATGCGCTTGGCTTTTCAGTTTCATAGGAGATTTTTCTGAAGATTAAGAGGGAAGAGGGTTGTATCTGTAAATCTTGAGAGAATAGAACTGAATGGGTGCCAGTTGGAGATCCCTGTCATTTCTAATCTTCTGCTTCTCGAGATAAACTATAACCGTATAGGGAACAAATGCTAACACATCTCCGGTAGGAATATTGTTGTTTTAATAGCAAAGCAGTAATTGTTTTTTCTCTGCCCTTCTTTCTTGCCCTCTGCTTTGAACAGAAGGAAATCATTAATAGCTGGAGGACAACCAACCATCAAACTGACTTTTTCAGCAATTGTTCTGGGTGAGAATATTAGAGGAAAATTAAATTAGGAGCACAGTATTTTCTTTATATAAATTCAATGGTATATTAAATGAACAAAAAGTGTGTCTCGCCATAAATGCTGTTACAACTTGCAGACCTGTGGTGCCAAGCTGTGGCCATAATTATTGGAATGTTTCAGTGACATATTAGCAGATCTTTTCTTAGAAAACTCTTAGCTTTCCTTAACAGACTTTCAGCAAATGGATTTCCAATAAGCATTTACCTCCTTTCTCCTCTTTCCATTTCAAAATAAACTCTTTCAGGGCACAGTGGTGCATTTGTGTAGAAATGGCTTTGCTGAGAAATTGAGAGGCAGGATCTGGATCAGTTCCGTGCACGAGCTTTGCAATATCCCTGAAAAGTGTCGTGATCTGTATTTGGCGCCCAGAGCATTGCTTAAGCTAGCGAGGGGAAAACTAATCTCTTGCGCTTTCCTTGGCAGCACTGTCTCGTAGACTGATCCTAATGGGGTGGAAATGAGCTCGGCTGCCTAATTCTGTTAAAAACATAGGCTTTTTTCCACACATGAATGCCCACCTACTTCCTTCTAGCCTTGTTGTTAAAGCCATGGCAGGAAAGAATTAAGCCATAGTTGCCGAAAACAAAACACACTGCTCTTTTTTTTTCTGCTTCAATTCTTTTTTCTTTTTTTTTTTTAATATATACAGTAAGAAATGGCCAATGCAAAAGACTCAATTCACCCAGAAAAAAACATTCTAAAGCATAAAGATCTTGATGTGAACAAATGAGCTTTTCCCTAACTTTTAGGGCATGACTAACTAACTTGCTCATTAACATTGTAATTTTAAGTAGTGCTGTAAACCATGTTTTACCGTCTATGTTTCAGAACCCAAAGATGAGGGCAGTGCACCCCCAGAACCAGATGTGGCTTTTGGCAATGCAGCTTGACTTCAGCTGCAATCCATGTGCAAGCAGATAGTCAGCCCAAGATGTTCCTCGGGCTGGTGTAGTTTTCTGTCCGAGTCGTTGGTTGTAGTAACACACAGCACTTTGGTCACAGTGAATCTAATTTCCTGGCTAGTGGACGACCAGATCCCTGCTCCTGCCTGTGAGAGAGAAAGAAAGAAAGCAGAGCTGTAAATCTGCCTCTACGTTTCCATGTGCCTGTAAATGAGGACATGACCATTTTCTGTCATATAGACAGTCCAGAGCTATGCCTATACTTTTAGGTCCATTAGGGTTGACCTTCCTGTGCTCATTAAAACCAGAGGTCATTTTTTTAGTTCCAAGCTAAATGTATCGGTATAGGACTTTATAGGGAAGCTTAAGAACTGAACACCAACACGCTTGGCATGGGTATCAGTCTTTATTACATCCTTCGTCTTTTTCCTTCCTGAAGACCGCAGAAAGATTTCTTGTAGCGGACTCTAGGTTCATTCTCCAAGGGAGCCATGGATGTTCCCCAGGCAGAACTGGCGGTGTAGAGGGAGGATGTGTGCATGCGTGTGGGCGTATGCACAGGTTTATGCAATGGTGTCCCTTGTAAGTGACTTCTATGACTATTAATTAAATTGTGCTAATACGCTTGTAAAACTGTAGCTTGCTGCTAATCACTTGCTTTGCCATGCAAATAAACTGAAAAGTGGTTTAAAGGATGTGTCCAGACCTACACAGCAAATAGGGATTAGGGAATGGGAAGTTACAGCTTTCTCTTAGAAGATAGAGAGCGAAAGAGAAAGGCAATAATTTGATATGCTTTGGTGAACATTCCTACTTTGTGAGGGTTTGTTTGGGGGGCTTTTTTGTTTGTTTTTTTTTTTTTAAACAACAAACCCAGAAGTTCCTCAAGAAGCAAGTGATACGAAGTTCTTTTGGGAGATTTTCCTGGATAAAATCAGCTCTACGGTGAGTCTAGTGAAGAGTTCACCAACTCTGGAGCAGTACCTTGACTATTGCAGATTCATGCCTACTGCAGTGCAGAGCATGAAACAGTGAACAAACCCCAAGTGTGTCTTGATAATAGAAACCTGTAGTGGTACAGTGGGGCTGTGTGGTGGCAGGGAGATTACAGGTATTAGGAAAAATTTGGAATCGTTTAGAATTGAGTCATTTTCTGAACAGGCAATTAATCCAGTTGCATGTTAAAAAACAAGGCTGCTGAGTTTAAAAAGGTATACTTGGGCTAAAAGAAGGACTTGGATTTCAATGAGACTTAAAAAATGTGTGTTGGAGGGTATTAACAAGGCTACTGTAATCCTGACACTATGGCCTGCATGTTAAGATTACACTAAGAGTCCTAGCTGTGTTAGAAGCTACGCTCTTTATAGTCTTGACAGTGTTTCTGAAGAACTGGTTTATCTGTATTTTCTTGTACGTAATGCCTATATTGAAATCCTTTAAGAGTATTTTCTTAGTGGCACACTGATCAGATATAAATGGTCTTAAAGAAGTGCCTGTCCCTCACGCTCTGCTCTCCTTGCACTTTCCTCTGGCATGAAGTTACGCTGCTTTATTTTTTTTTGAGCTAAAAGTGCAACCATACCCTAGGAAAAAGGCAATTATTGGGCTAAATGCAGTGCACTGATTTCATTCAGAGCAAACTTTTATCTGTCCTCCACTATCCCAAAGAGTGTCTATAGCATTTGGAAATGAACATTTGTTCAAATATGTACATTCACATCAGAGCTAACCATCCATGGCATTAATGGCATTGCATTGCTGACTTAAACACCCTAGTGGAAAGAAGACATAAGCATGAAATTAGAATTAAACAGCTGGTCATAAATTATATCTAGACACTTTCTAAAAATCTTTTTCTGGAATACATGGCAGGCAGGACTCAGCTACAGGAACTTGAAAGTCTCTTGGTCTAGTTAAGGGAATGACTGGGAAAAGAAACTGGTTGACGCAGTTACAGTCTCTGTCCTTCTTTCCATGAGCTGAGTTTCCAGCCACCTGCTCCTGAGGACTCCCCATTTGCCTTATTATGGTTGTAACAGGTTCTACTTTGTTCTAAATAATTATCCAATCTTAGCATTCTTAGCAATTGAGTTATTTTTTTTTTCTGCCAATATGGCATGCTGTAGAGAGAAAATCCCTTTAGACGTCATCACCCGCAGGGAATCAGCTAGTCCCCGTCACACAGAGATTCCTCATGTATGACTGCCCATAGCTGGTGAAACAGGGAGTCCCTGCTGCTCCTGAGCCTGGAGAAAAATGGACAACCCTCAAGTGGTTTGGGTCAATTAAGGTTTTTCAGTAGCGCCCACAAAGCCGATGTTTCATCAACTGATAGCTCCTTCTGCTAGATCTACAAATAGAACTGGAAATATTTTTTTCTTATTATTTTTGGCTTTGAAAGGTAGGATTCCGAAAGAACGTAGCGAATTTCTCTTTCAGATTGCACAGATCGAAAAGGAAACCGCAGTTACAAATGAGAGCGTGCCTTTCTGCAAGAGCAGTGGTTTTCTCTGCTGCTCAGAATAATTCAATAGACCCATGACTGTGTAGAGGAAGCCTCTCTTTTACCTACTGTTTTGATTACCTTATTTATTTTTATGGAGATAACTTATGTTTTGTCAGGCACTAGCTTATATGTTATTCTAATCTCTTCCACTTATTCCATTTAAAGATAACACCAGAAGTACACAGAGAAAGAGGTAATAAAAATAAATGCACATGCACGATAGTAAAACAGTTAAATATTTTATTTATATCTAATAAAATAAATTTGTAAAAAACAGACGTTTTACTTTTGTTTGACAAAAGACAAGTCGTTTAACTGCTTTGTAATCTCACTTTCATTAGCATATTTAATTACACTTTTGTATTTAATCATCAAAATGCTCAATAATGTACATTTTGTTCCCAGCCATGGGGTACCACTGCTATGTGTGTCCATGATAGATGTTTTTAATAAAACCAGTAATTACCCTTTATTGTTGTTTTAAATTATTATTTTTAAGTTTGTTAGGGAATAATAGTTTTAGGTATGAGAGGAATTCATTTTACCATTTCATAACACAATGAAAAAAACCCCAATCCATTTAAACAGATGCTAATAAACCTTTTTTAAAAAAGTAATGCTTAATTATCTTGAAGTTGTTTACAAGTGAAGATTTGGCAGCTCTGCTCTGGGTGGAATCTCGAGCGAGCGCAGGTAGGTCATGCTGTTGGTCGGAGGCTGGGTGGGTGGGTTGGGGTCCCACTCTCCCGCAGGCTTTGCTTTTCGTGTGACCTTGGGCATGTGCCAGGACGGGGACTTTTTGTCTGTGAGCGCAACAGGTGCATTTTATAACAAATTGAAAGGTCTGCCGAGTTTCTCAAACATCAACTAGATCTGGGCTCAATTTAAAGGCATTTGGGTTAGGTGTTTTGTTTTTGTGTGTGTTTTTTTTGTTTTGTTTTTCTTTAACAAGGTTGAGCTATGTGATCAGAGGATGTTTAATGGGATTTGTAATGTATCAAATATTCCTCCTCCTTTTATTTTTTTAAATCTTGGATTTCTTTCAGTGCAGAATTCAAAGTAAAATTTGCAACTGAAACAAAACCAGATCAGTCAAAAAATGATGTGCTGTGAGGTGAAGTAAAATGGTCATGTTAACTGTTGAGAGTGCTCAGTCCCTGGCTTATCTAAGCACATGCTCCATTATCTAACTTATTTTGTCTTTCTTTTATAATAGATTCAGCTGTGTGGCAGGGCTCCTCCTTCTTCATTGCTCAGAGAATGCCATAAAATAGCCTATTTTAGTTCATCAGCTTATAATGACACCTGTTTCTTTGTGTATGACTTGGGGTTTAGTTGATTGTAGGCATCTCGACAAACAGGTTGTTTGTTCCGTGGTGATTTTATTGTATCAGTCTTGCTCCTTTTTTCTTTTTCCTCTGTTGCAATCTTGTCTCAGAACATGCCTTTCTGTATAATTGTCTGCTTTCAGCTTCGTCTGCGCTGTCTTTGGACCGGTGATGATACCCAGACTGGTTTGAAAAAAAAAAAAAAAAAGAAATTAGATCCAAATGTTAGGGAGATGTTTTTTCTGAAGAAAAGGGCAAAGCCGAAACACTTTTATAGTGTTGAAAGACTAGTGAACTCTGTTTAATCAATGTTTTTGTCTGTCATGTCTGAAAAGGCATTTATACCCCATTGAGGCTCGGAAGGCATTGAAATATGATGGGCAGCAGCTGCGTGAGTTGTGACGCTCAGCAAAGGAGCTCTGTCACAGAAAGACATGCTACACTTCAGGGATGGACAGAGTTGTCCATCATTCTGAAATGTCCACGTGTAGGACATTAATACGGAAGGTGTTTATGGAACAATTCATCTGTTCAGGATCTCTTTGAAGATGTGAACAGCACGCAGTGTAGAGCTGGTTGTTTTATCCTGAAGCATCACACACATGTGGATTGTGCACTTAAGGTAAACCACTTGAATGCTTTTGCTTTGCTTATCTTGCTATGTTTTTTGATATAGGTATGTTTCCCTAGACTTCTTCCATCCTGTGGAAATTTAAGGAGGAAGAGGAGGAATAGAGAATAAGGGCGAGATATGGCAGGCTTGAGTTCTAAGCTAATACCTGGAGTAAAATCATTGTCAGACAAATTACTGTTAGGTTTTCCATCTGTAGAACAAGAATAATATCTTTGAAAAAACACAAAGGAAATATCCTAACTGCCAGTTCACCATCATTAGGGGTTTTGTTGCTGTTGCATGAAAAGTGGGCACAGTCTCCATTTATTGTGAGTGTGAAATATGCTGTGAAGTTCTCAACCATTCTGTGATACTACCAAATTTATATTTTGTAGTTGAAAATGAGTTTAAATATTTTCTGGACTACAGAGAGAGGTCATACCATCCTGGTACTTGGGAGAACACAAGTTTGGGTCTTATTATCAACTGCCAGTGCACCCAGACTTCTCCTTGTTTCCTCCCAGTCTGCCTGGATGGGGAGCTAACTGGAATACCCAGGTGTTGGTTGGCCTGCTCTGGTTGGAGTGACTGGCTGATGAGCTCAGGTGTGGGTGTGTTGAGGGAAAGGCAGGAATCAGACTCACACCTATCTTCTTTCTCTTTCTGTATCAGAAAGCATCGGTTCAGGACTCACAGAAAGCTGCTGCACCTGACACGCTCATTTTTCTTCCCTTTGTGCATTCTCAGTCTCTGTAACCTACTGCTGGGAAACAGAATGTAATCAGTGGTTCTGTGCGCTGCTAATAAACTCTGCCTCCTGCTCTCCATAGGGTCAGGAGACGTGGACATGGGGCCTCAGACAGGTACAGACATCTTCCACTCAATGTCATGGCTTTACTGACAGCACCGATTTCTTGCAGTTAGGCTCTTGCAGCAGGTAGTTAACCTGGGGGCAACAGCTGATTGTCTCTATTTAACTTCACTGCTCAGCTTGAGCTTCGTGTTCAAACCCCAGTGTTTCACCACTGCTTCCTTTCCTCTCTGTTCTTGTCTTGATGGAGGGGTATAAAGCAGAGACAATTGTTACTAATAACCTAAATCAACCCTTGCTTTTTTTTATGCCTCACCTTCAGCAAGAAGACTACAGTGAACAAAATGAGATCTGTAACGCTCAATAAGGAAAAAGAAACACCAGCCATAAAAGTCAACTTTTCTGTTAAAATTGTGATAGCAGAAAATGCAGTCTCTGAACGGGGCAGGTCACTGTTGGGTCAAAAATGTCCGGTTACCCGGACTAAGGACTGAGAGCACAGCTGAAGGATCCCTGGGAGAGTTTGTTTCGTTCAGGCGGCTTGTCCATCACAAATGCTTCAGACAGGTTCCTGGCCTGCTGAGTATTTGCAGCAGCCTGCCAGAGTAATGATAGGTATCGAAGAATCAGTGGGAGACACGGCATTAAAAAAATACTGTTCAACCCTTGATTTTGATGTGTTCTTTCAAAATGAAATTAATAGTTCAACCAGGCTGAAATAAAAATACAGCATTTGCACAGTGAAATCCCAGAGACTGCAATTTTCTTTCAAGACTAGTTTTAATAGATCGGTGGCAGCTGTTTCGTTGCTCCTGCCTGTTAAGAATTTCTTTTGGTTTTTTCAAGATCTCAGGACACTTAGAAGCTTTCTCTTTGGTTTATGCAGTTTACATCAATGTCTTTTTATATGTGATCTCTGAAGTACTCAGATTGGGCCAGTCTGCTTCTGTCTTGCTTTGGTAGGTGTTTTTTGTACAGCTGAAGTTGAGATACATATTAACAACTTTTCTTGCACTAGCCAAGTGCAGAGTTAATAATTTTCAGGATTTTTTGTTGTGTTACTTGGAAGCTATAATCCCAAGAAAACAGAAATAGAGAAATTTGTCCAGTTTCAAATATTCACCACTACTAGAGGATTGTAGATCAGCTGTAAACATTTTTAGTTTTCTTGTGTCTTTTAGGGGAAGATAAGTCATTATGACACTATGAAAACCAGGTGATGCGAGACAGTGGAGTCCCAAGGATAGGTACTACAGACCTTTTGAGATTGTATGCTTATAAGGCTAAAATGTGGAAGGAATTAAACTGAGGAGGTGAGAGGACCACTGTCCTTTAAAAACAACAGTACAAAATCTCATCTTTGAAAATGAGTTTCAGTGGCTTATGCTGCAGAGGAAATCAGCGTGGCAACAGGAAAACGTTTTCAAAATTACATAGTCTCAGTTTTCAGAAAAAGGAGATTGAAAGTGAGAGGAGGGAGCTAGAGAGAATATAAAGCTTTTCAGGTCCAGCTTCTATTTGTTGATTTAATTCCTGTTTGGTTTCTTCCTCTCTGAACCTAAAGTTTAAATGATTTTTGCGTACTTATTCATTCCCCCTTTGCTCAGGAATCTAGAAGGCCATTAGATATCAAGTCTCTACACTCGCAGTCAGAGACTCCTAAGGCTGTGGGTATTTCTGAAACCTGCATCCCCTTCCTGCTTTCCCTA